>NC_028645.1:58723039-58779212 GCF_001406875.1 Solanum pennellii | reverse complement strand
TTGAAGCTCGGACATGGACTACCGTTTTATTCTTTATTTTAGTTCTTAAATATTCTTAGACTTAGTAATTTGAGGATAGATGTTCTTGATGTGATGACTTCCAGATTTTGGGGATAATAGTTGATAAATTTTAGAATGTTTATTTATTGGTTTTATTAATAAGATTTTGAGTCTTCCGCATTATGTTGGGGTTTAGATTTGTTGGTTCGCTCACATAGTAGGATAAGTGTGGGTGCCACTCGCGGCTCGTTTTTGGTCGTGACAAAGCGTAAGGAAGATTACGACCGTCAAGGAGATATCAAGGTGTATGTTGCATGAGAAAGAGCTTCCCAAGGAGTTATGGGCAGAGGCAGCTAATACTGCTGTATTTTTGTTGAATTTGCTGCCTACAAAGACAGTGACTGGTCAAACACCTTTTGAAGCATGGAATGCTTACAAACCTTTACAAAAAAATCTCAATATTTTTGGTAGCTTATGCTTTTCTCACATACCTTAGCTGAAAACGGATAAACTTGACAAGAAGGTAGAACCTAGAATTTTAATTGGCTATAGCTTTGCAGTCAAAAGCTTACAGAATTTTCCGATGTGGAAATGGAAATTTTATGGTATACAGATATGTGGAATTTTTATAACAAAAGCAACCGGATTAGGATGGAGAAAAACAAGAAAGAAAAGCTAATGAATTGCACAATTTTGAGGAACGAGTTGATCATCCTCCCGTTCGAGGAACTAGATCATTTTCAAGTATCTTTCAAAGATGAAATGTAGTAGTATTTGAACCTGCTGGATATGCAGAAGCTAATAGGATGTTTGATGTATCTTACAGCAACAAGACCACATATATTGTATGATCTAAGTGTTCTATCCTGATTCTTGAATTCTCCTTGTGAATTGCATATACAAGATTCAAATAGAGTACTCAGATATATTACAGGCACAATGGACTATGATATGAAAAGTACTTCAGGGTATAGTTTTATTTTTGGTGCTGGATACCTTTCTTGTTGTTCCAAAAAACAAGAGATTGTTGCTCAATCAATTGCAGCAGCAGAATTTCATGCTGCTACAGCACCAGGCAATCAAGCTTTATGGATAAAGAAAATCTTATGCGATCTTGGGTTGGAAATGAAGGAAAGCACTAACATATGTGTGGGCAACAAAGCTGCAACTGCTATTTCTCACAATCCAATTTTTCATTGAAAGACCATGTATATCAATGTGACGCTATACTTTCTAAGAGAAGTGCAAGGGATGGTTTAGCGAATCTGGTATATTGCAGAACGAAAGAGCAGCTGACTGATATTTTTACAAAAACTCTTCCGGCAAGAAAATTTGAGTTCTTCGGAAAGGGACATGGAATTTGCGGCTCTTGATGCAAGGAGAAGTGTTGAAATCTACCTCTTGAGTTATTAATAGATGTTGAGTTGGCATGATGACATGGCTGATGATCTGTTTTCTATTTTCTAAATATAAATATTTCAGTTTTAGTTTTTTAGTTTTGAGTTTCCTAGTCTTTAGGCATGTTGAGTTGTTGGTAGACTTAGTGCCTAGTTTTTTTTTCCAGTTAATGAATTATGTACTACAAAATGTTAGGAGTTCCTTCTATTTAAACATTTATTCTTTCAACTTAATATTATGTCTCTCTTTTCTTCTTTTATTTTATGTTTTTTCTTTAGCTGGTAACACCAATAATTTCCTTGTACAACAACACGGATTTCTTTAGGTCTGATTTGTCTACTCTGTTTTACAAAGTTATGAGTTGAATTCATGTGAATTATTTCTCTTCCCATATCCCGCAACCAGGGGCGGATACATGTGCAATCTAGGGGGTTCACTCGAACCCCCTACGTCAAAAAATTAAACTGTATATGTAAGGTTAATTTTGGGTTTTATGAGTATATTAATCAAAATGAACCCCTAAATATTAAAGAGAAGGATCGCGTAATGAATAAGGGGTTCAAGTTCCGCCAGGAATGGCCGAGTTTGATTCTGACTCTGTGCATATTTTTTTCACCTTTTTTTTTACATTAAAAAGGGTTAGAAGTTTTGGGCCCAGATTCCAAAACAAATGAAAAGGCTTCATTGTTACAATGTGAAGCTTTATCCATTTTATTTGTTACTATTCTCTTTTCTCAATTTGTCTTTGTTTAAATTTATTAGTCACATTCTTTGTAATTTTTTCCTTTATTCTTCAACTAGGTAGTCTACCTGCAGACATAAGAAATCTTTCTAACCTTGTGAACAACTTTACCAATGATCGACTATTAAAAGAAAAAAAGTAATTTTTTGTAGGTTTTTAGAAAATTTATAGAAAAATTACATGATTTGACGTTATCTCATATCTCAAAAATTATTAATATACAATTAATGATTAAAAATATCTTGATATTTAATTATTTTTATCTTTTACATGATTTATCATATTATATGTTTGATGATATAATTTTCTTGTTAAAATTGAGTCATGTTTTTATGTAGCCATCAATTTTTTTTTATACATGAAATATAGAATCTAATAGTTTTATGGTTATCATAAATCCTTGTGTAAAAAAACTTTTGTGAATGTTTTTGATAATCAATATAGTTATAAATAAGTTATGTCCGTTAAAAAGTATACACCGCAACAACAGAAAAAATATTTTTAGAGACAATATACTTTTTTGAGGTCAAATGTTTCTCACTTTTCGTTATTATTACTTTGTTATTCTAAACAAAATTATAGAAGGAGAAAAATATATTTGAAACAATAACAAAATAATATGGTTAACCCTTATAGAAATTCATTCTTCATTAAACTGCAGAAGACCATTCTGAATTCTTCATCAATGTAACTTAATGACTTTTTAGAAATATTTATGTATGATTGTTTCATTATCAAAGTATACAGAGATTAAAATGTTTTATTCTGTACTCATGTTAAAGAAACATTCTCAAACATTAAAAATTAAAAATGAGTCTAACTTAGATAATTTGAACGCTCAACAATGACTTGAGGAATGAAGGACAACGAATCTATGTTAATACACTTATCTTCTTTAGCTTAAAATATTACTTTTAGTTGTAGGTTTTGTTTCATATTTTTCAAATTAAGATTGACTAAAATAGTCACATCTTATGTCAAAAATATTTCGAAGGTTGAATAAGAAATGAAAATAAACATTAAAAGGACGGAGATCTTTGTCATAGTGGCATAATATACATGTCAAACAAAAAATAATCAATTCAATTGTAAGGAGACAACAATAGAGCGAGAAAAAACATACAATAAAGGGAGTAAACTATGATATATCCAATGATGATAACAAATCATTCTAACCAAAAAAATTCCTACATTTTGAAATAAGATACCTCCACACATTAACTAACACTTCAATAAACTTTCAATCATTAAAATACTCATAATATCCACATAAAAACAAAAATATATGGACTTGCATAGTTATTAACTCTCAGATGATTTTCTGAATAACCCAAAATCACATCCCTGTTTGTGAAGGAATAACGTTGTTGATGAAGAATTTTGAGATTTGTAAGGGCTTTTTTAAGGTACCTTCAATAATTTGAGACGCGAAAACTTTCTTGAATATTCTATTAACATTTGTTATTTAATCTAACTAACAAATACTTGTAACAATAACTTTACATATATATAAACATTAAAGTTTAAAGCATATATTCAAAAAACAACAACTAATAATATAAGCATAAACTAATGATTGTAAAAAATATACTAGAATATGCAACAATAGAATGAAACAGAATGAAAAAAGTCGAGCCCACGGAATGCAAAGTATAGTCCTCTATTTATAGACAACAAAGAGTAGTGTAAAAATGTGGTTATTGTTTCTTATCGGAAAAGTCACAACCTTTTGAAAAGTTACAAGCCTCCAGAAAGGTCACAACATTTCATAAAAGTTGCAACTCTTCATATAGTCACAACTTTTCATGGAAAAAAATTATAAATTTTCATAAAAGTCATAACTTTCATGAAAAAGGAAGGCTAGTGTTGAAACTAAAATAAATTTAAAGAGAATGTTGGTTTGTAGTGGCACCACGTAGGCGACATAGGGTTCTCTTAAATATATATAGTAGGTAAATTGCCCGCGCTTCGTGTGGTGGTTAACTACATCAATAATATACCTTTGAACATGTAATAATATAAATGTTTTCGAGAAGGTACAACCTACGATATTTTTAAGAATATTTTATAATAAAAAGACTGAATTGTTTTTTGTAATCTTAAAACGAAAAATATTTGATTCTAAGTTTTTATGAATTTCGTTATTAATTCTACATTTTAAATGTAGTTGTTCATCACCAAAGTCTTTAAAAAAGATATGTAATTGCTTCATTGTCTATATATGTATATTTTAAAAAATTTGTAAATAAAATTTATTCATCAATTGTGAGAACTTTTCTCCTATTCAATGCCTCTACATGTAGAATTTAAATATTATGCATCTTATATAATTAGTTGTGTACTTGATAAGTTAATTAAAATAGAAAAATGCATCCCTTGAAGTTCAATTAAATAACGTATGTCGCTCAAATAATTTATTAAATGATGTCTTCTCATGCCCCTTATTCAAAATCATATGCACTCGATGACGCTACTTTGATAGCCAAAAGGAATATTTTGTTGTTTATATTTCGATCAATATAGTTAAAACTTAATTATGTGGAGGAATTTCAATCTACAATTTATAAGAAAATAATTGTTTCTTTAACATTTGATTAATATAGATTTATTCTACTTTGATGGGTAATTCATTGACTCCAACCCAACATTTAAACCCCAAACATTTGATTAAGGTGGAGTACAATACTTACCGTCCCACTACATTCCTTTATTTTTTGGATCTCACTGATCGGTTAAATGACTCGATAAGATAGAATATTGAATAAATAAAACACCAAGGTAGTGTGGAACCACCATATCTTTTGAACACTCAAAGTCCCTTCTTATACATCCAATGGATCTTTTAGCCACTAAAACTCTATAAAAATCAAACTCATTTATTTTTGAACTTTAAGAATTTTGATATAAATGACACGAATAGTCTAATAATTACATCAAACTCTTGATTAATATATTTTTACTTCAAAACAATGATCAAAAGAATAAACATAAGTAAAAATATTTAAAACATGTACTCAAAAACAAAAAGTAATAATTTAAGCATAAATTTATTATTGTAAAAAGCATAATAGGATCTGTAATAATAAATGAAACATAAAGGAAAAAATCGAGCCCACTTATTGGACATTGTCCCCTTAAGGAAATTTTTTCATTCTAGTACCCGAAGATTAAAGGAATATATCTTCTCAGGACAGGACGATTCTATTTACCAGTGTGTTGATAGAAAAACAATGGTGTCAGTGAGCCACTCAACAAGAGAAAAGGACATGTATTTTCGTTATTATAAAATTAGAGGAAATCCCTCTATTTATAGACTACAAAGGGTAGCTTAAATGAATCTTTATTGTGTCTTATCGGAAAGGTCACAACTCTTTGGACAAGTCACAATCCTTCATAAAAGTAATAATTTTTCACTAAAGTTGCAACCCTTCATATAAGTCGCAACTCTTCATAAAATTTGCAACTCTTCATAAAAGTCACAACTCTTCATAAAATTTGCAACTCTTCATATAAGTCGGAAATTTTCATTAAAACTCACAACTTTTCATGAAAGGAAAGACTAATTTTGGAAATAATTAAGTAAAAAGTGAATCCTTGTTTGTAGTGGCGCCAAATAGGCGGGCCTAAGGTTCTCTTTTATATAAATATATGATATGATGATGGTACATATACATACATACATACATACATACATACATACACACACACACATATATTTATATATATATATATATATATAATATGATTTTATCGTTTTTCACATAGTGCTCTTTCTATGTACAAAGTTGAAGAGATGATGAATTTTACTTAAACTTTAAATTTAGTTTAAAAACTATTTATATAAAATAAATTAAATTAAATTTAACCGAACGAAGAAATATGAAATTTTTGTTATTTTTTTAACAAAATCTATTTAATTAAATTTTCTTTCTTTAATTTCATTGTACTTTTTCAATTTTATTCTAAGGAGATGAAAATTAAACTAATCTTATTTGATTTATTGATTATTTGTTTTTTTTTTTACAAATAACTAACCTAGTAAATTGATTTAAATTAACTAGAAAAATGTTGATGTCATTTATTTATTTCTTGAATATTTCAATTTTAATTCTTTTTATAAGATCTTGGTGATTTTTATAGTAACATATGATTGAGAGGCAACTATTTAGTATTTTTTTAATAAAATAACAAAGTAAAATAAAACACAGGTAAATTTAAAGAGAAAAAAGGTACAAGACTTTGAAAAAGAAACTCGATGGAGCAGGGGTAAAAGTAAGAAGAACTTAAATGCAGTATAACAAGACAATTTAAATTTAGCGCGTTAAGATTAATAGTTTTCTTTTCCATCTCACGTGTTTATTACTTTATACGTCGAACCCCCTTGAAGAATATTGTGGCTCCACAACTGCCCGAACAAGATCATGCATCACCAAATAACGACAATCGCTTTGGACCAAGTTCCTTTAGACTAAGATTGAAATTGCACTTTCGGAATAAAAACCACACACAATTAATGTTTTGGTAACTTCATCCTCAAAAAATCCATGGAAGGCGCAAACGATATTAAGGAAATCACTCTGAGCATCACAATCAAGTCCATTAAAGCTTATCTTGATAATATTTTGAATATCACAATGAAGAACTTGTCTTAGTTTATCTGAATTCGTATCTCCATTCTTCTATGGATCTCCCTTGCAAATGTGACCTCATAATAGATCATGACAGCCCACCTGAATATTTGATTTTATTTTATACAAGCTCAACATATTCTTGTGGTGGAGAAAGACTGTTAAAGTATGACAAGAAAAGTTGTTGATCGTGATTTAAAAGTTTGGTCCTTTATCTCTCATTTCCTCTAAGCCGGCATATCAAATGTTTGTCTTGGGTTTTTATAACTATTAAACTATCAAAACCAAACCAGCTTCTATCTCTTGTTAAGGATTCTAATTGTCTCATATGATCCACATCATCCAGAATAATTAAACCTTCTTTCACTCAATTCTTGCTTTGATTAGATTAATGCATTCAGAAACATTGCCAACTTTGACACCTAGTGTTGAGGATTTGATTTAGTATTTTGTGTTGTATCTTGACAAGACCAAATGCTTTCGATTCTAATCTAACTTCTCAAAGGAAGCAAGGATTCCAAAGTGTTAAAATATTCGGTTGTAGATGGCTTTTGCCACAGTTTTTTATTATATTCCATTGACACGGCATATATTAACCATGCAAACTTCATCTACACATTCTCTTTGGCCTAAGTTGCCATACAGTTACACCTCAATGCTTTAAGAATATTTTGGGTAAAAAAAGAGGTATAAAAATTGAAAGTGGTTGGGATTGAAGGTTTATTTTCTTTACCAACAAAATGGTGCAGGCACAAGTTGGGAAAAATGAATCACACAAATCACAAGGTGGTCACACTAACATAGGTTCAAACAAAATGGTTAACTTGCAAAAAAGTCACCCATGATCCATTTTCACGTTTAAAAGTACCAAATCATTGGAATTGGCACTCAAACACAATTTCAAAACAATAACTCTACATGTAATACCCTGTAATTAAACCCTATTATTAAATTAGAGCAATTTAGTCATTAGTTTTAGTTAAAAACAAAAGGAAGGGGAATGGGCTTTAGCCCCATCTCACTTGCAAATATATTTTTTTAAAAAGGGGTTTCATGTCTGCTAAACCTTTGCAGTTATAAGTATGAAGCAGCACGAAGATAGTCATCACACGAAAGAAAAATAAAGAACTGAACCTGTGCAATTATAGATATGGATTTCGAAGTATTTTATTTCAGTTCATTGACATGTCTATTTTGTATTATCAGGGGTTGGGTTAATGTGACATTGATAATTTGAATACGAATTTCAACCGATTTCCATATGAGAATACCCATGAACAAAGGAAGATTTTTAATCTAACCCTAAGATACTCTAAATCTCACTAGTGAGTTATATTGTGATTGTGTAATAGTGAATTAGTTATATAAAGTTTCAAACAGAAATATAAAATTATGCCACTTTGTTGGTGGAAATTGAACGACTGACAGACTAGTTTATAAATATGAGTTGACGAATGAGGGTGAAATGTAACCTTGGGGATTGGGTGTTGTAAATTAGTTATGAAATAGCTCTATCAAGGAGATTTAACATAAGATTTATATGGAATGAATGTAGGTGATAGAATGAAAGTTGTACACATTACTTGAAGTGACAAGTTTGGTATTTCAACACGAATACTGTGAGTAGAAAACTTACCACAATTTATGTATTATAACTTGCAAGATTTTCACATGGTTTATAAAGTAAATGTGTTACCGAATATTTTGTACTTGCATGTGGTGTTCAATCAATATTTAACACCCCTCTTGATTCAAAATTACAAATTCCAAGTTTCTGCCAGAACTGATCATGCTTGGCTTGTGGGAGTGCCTTTGTGAGAACATCTGCAGTTTGATCCCTTGTATCGCAAATCTTCAACTCTATATCACCTCTTATTGTGTGGTCATGAATGAAATGATTACGGGTGTCTATGTGCTTTGTTCTGTTGTGAAAAGTCGGGTCCTTTGTCATTTCCATCGTTGCTTTGATATCGGGGAATATTTCTATCTCACCCTCTTGCCGATAGAAACATCAACAAACATTCTTCATAACCATACGGCTTGACAGGCATATGAAGTTACAACAACATATTCTGCTTCCAATGATGATAATGCAACCACATCCTGCTTCTTTGAGCTCCAGGAGATCACTACAGACCCTAAATTGAACACATTTCCAGAAGTACTCTTTCTGATATCTATACTTCCTGCTCTGGCTGCCCAATCACTATCACTCAAGCTGAAATATGCATCTTTGGAGTACTAAATTCCGAAGTCAAATGTCCCAACAACATAACGCAAAACTCTTTAGGAAGCACCAAGATGTTGCTTGGTAGGACTATGCATATACCAAGACAACAATACTAACAGAAAACATAATAACATGATGAGTATGTGTTAGGTAGTTCAAACTTCCAATCAAGATTCTGTAGTTACTAAGATCAGCGAGATCTGTGCCATCTTCAAGGTGAAATATTTCTTGCATCCATGGGCGTGGCAGCCGCTTTACAATTATGCATACTGAACTTGAACAAGAGGTCTTTTGCATACTTCGTTTGTGAAAGAAAAATACCATCTTCTACCTGTTTCACTTGAAGACCAAGAAAGTATGGCAAAACACCTAAATCTGACATTTCAAACTCCTTCATCATGAAAGATTTAAATTCAGAAAATAAAGTTTCACAGGACCGGCCCCATATAGATAATGTCATCCAAGTAGAGAAAAACTACCAAAAAATCACTTGTACCTTGTTTCTTTATATACAACGTAGGCTCATTCTCGCTCCTTTCAAGCCTTTTCCTCAGGAAGTACGAGTCAATTTTGTTGCACCATGCCCGTGGCACTTGTTTTAGCCCATAAAGATCCTTCTTAATCTTGTATACTTTGCTCTCATTGCCACTAAAACAAAACCCTCAGGTTGGGAAACTTAAACTTCCTTTTCCAATTCCCCATTTAAAAATGTAAATTTAACATAAAAGTGATAAATAGGCCAGCTCATTTTAGAAGATAAAGATAAGAGTATTCTCACCGTTTCAAAGCGACGACAGGTGAAAACGTCCCATCATAATCAATACCTTGATGTTGTGCATATCCTTTAGCTGCAAGCCTTGATTCGTAATTTTGTATGCTCCCATCTGGGTGACGCTTGATTTTGAACACCCATTGAGTCCAATGGGTTCCTTTCCTTCCGGCAGATTCACCAATTCCCATGTTTGATATATTCTGCTCAATTGCTTACATCTCTTTTAACATTTCATTTTTCCATGTTTGACTTTCTACAGCTTCTTTGAAACAACTGGGTTCAGGAACATACAAAGAAAAATAGCAATTTTCATAAATCTCCCTTAACGATCTGAATTTCGCTGGTGGAGTCTCGACGGAAGAATCACTTGAACAAGAACTGCTGCAAGTTCCTTAGTGGGTTAAGTTGTGATCACTTGCTGGAGCAGAGGTTCTTGATTGATGAGTATCACAGCTGCTACTTGTTGGAGAAGAGCTGGATGCATTCCCTGAAATAGAAACTGTTGATCATCTTGTATTCCTAAGATACTTAGAACAAAACTTTGAAGAACTTGATAAGAACATTTCACAAGTAGAAAAATAAAACTAGTAGAAAAACTAGATCAGAAACAAATTATAAAAGTATATAAATATTTTTCTTAAGGAAGAATTGTTGTCAATATGTGTTTAATGAATCTTTCTAATTCCAAAAAACATTGCAGAAACACGAACTTACCAAAGTTTAATGAACCAGTAAAGAACAAAAATCAATTCACAGATCTAAAATCTGTAACACCATATTAGAATTTGGAAAAACAAAAAGATCAAGCAAACTGAATGCATAGTGTCCCCTTAATGAAATTATTACCCTGTAGTATCCGATGTTTGATTTGGAATATGTCCTCCAAGGATAGAATAATCTCAATCATCAGTGTATTGATTTTTAAATGCTGGTGTCAGCGATCCACTCAATGAAGTAAAGTACACTTAGAATAATTGATTTAGTAGTAGTAGAAGATGTCAAGAAATTATATATTCTATATCTTTTTAAAATGAGAGTAAACCCTCAATTTATAAAAAACAAAGGATAGAGCGAAAATGTTCTTATTGTTCCTTACTGGAAAGGTCACAAACCTTCGGAAAAGTCACAATCTTTCAGAAAGGTAGTCACCTTTCATAAAGTCACAACTTTTCATAAAGGCATAATAAATATATTGCACCCTAAACATGGCTTGAGATTTTAACTTTGACCTCCAACTTTGATAATGCTCAAACAAACACTTTAACTATCCAACTTTTAAATAAATAAACATGCGAGTCCTACATGGCGCAATACACGTATGACGCCACGTAGGACAAAAAATAATATGTAGGATAACATGTAGGACATGTGTGTCTATTTGTTCAACTTCATACAAGTTTAAGTGTCTACTTTTGCACACTCAAAGTTGAAGGGCATAAATGTGATTCAGAACGAAGTTAAAGGGAATATTTATGTATTACGCCATTAATAAAAGTCAGAACTTTTCATAAAAGTCGCAACTTTTTTTAAAAGTCCTAACTTTTCATGAAAGTAGTAACTTTTCATAAAAATCGCAATCTTTCATAAAAGTCGCAACTCTTCATAAAAGTCGTATCTCCACCTTTTAAAACCCAACAATCCCCCGCATCAAAAGGGAATAACTCCAAGACAAAGAAACGAACAAGTATTTGTACTTTATAAGCAAGAATTTATTGCATCTGGATAAGTAGGTTTCGCCTTGGACTTTTTGTAGTGAACATATATGGGATATACTCGGTCAATCGATAGATGCAATATCTTTGAACCGTCAAGCTTGGTTTATACCCAGACAACCACATGTCACACAATTAACCCTTTACATTTTATGATCTTACGGTTGTGTTCATTTCAACAATAAACACCTCCTGATTTTATGAGTGTATAGAGAGATGAACTTTTGACAATCATCCTCTTTGAATTGGCTTACACTTCACACTCACATAGGTGATTTCTTACCGTGTTATCGTGTAGATACACTATTTGGTTTACTTTACCAAACTTAGTAAATCATTAAAACCATTAAGCTTTATTAAATCATTAGCAAGCTTTAATGTTGTATCCTTGTCCCTGAGCATTGTCTTCATAATGAGAATGGATTGAGTTTGTTGACAATGCCGAACCGTCAGTCACAGCTTTTTTTCTCCTTGAATCTACTCCTTGGGATCTCTAGTCTGCTAGATAGAGTTACCGCCATGATGACTTATTCTAAGTCGTAAATCCATTCCCTTAGATGATTTTCAAACTCTCTCTTTTGTTAGAGCTCTTTATTAGTGGATCTGACACATTATCCTTTGACTTTACATAGTCAATTCTGATAATTCCACTAGAGAGTAGTTTTCTAACGCTATCATGTCTATGTCCTACACGACGAGACTTTCTATTATACATCATGCTTCATGCCCTACCTATTGCATCTTGACTATCAAAGTGTATGCATACGAATGTCAATGGTTTGGGCCAAAAAAGAATATATATCAAGAAATTCTGGAGTCTTTCAACTTATTAATCGACCTTATTTTGACCACCTAGCTCAAAGATCATTATAGAGCTAGCGATACATGTCTCGTTTGAAATATATCCAAGAGACTGCTCCTCTACAAGAATAAATATATATGCACCCGTGGATTTTACTTCATTTGTCTGGTGATCAAATTTGCATTAGTGTATCTTTTCAATACTGCTGGATAATTTTATAATGCAAGGCATAATTTTAAGTATTTTAAATATTCCAAAACTCTATTTATTGCCATCTAATGATTTTGATTGGGATCACTTGTCAACCGACCCAGTTTATTAATAATAAATTTTATATTTGATCTTGCACACATCATGATATACATCATACTTCCCAATACTTTAGCACAATCCAATTGTGAGTCACTTTCGCTTTCACTCTTTTGAAATGCAAAGCTCACATTTATTGGAGACTTGACAATGTTGACATCCAAATATTTGAATTAGTTAAAAACCATTTCAATGCAATGAGACCGTGGAAATGCTAAACATTATGGAGTTTTCAGGAATCTTATACCTAAGATCGCATCAGCAACTCCAAGATTTTTCAATCCAAACTTGCTTTCTAGCATATGATTAGTAGCATTTATGTCATTAGTGTCTCTATTGATGATCAACATATCACTAATATACAAACAAACAATGACCTTGTGTTTTTAATGTGAGCACATTTATCACTTCCATCATTCTTAAATCCATTTACCAACATAGTTTGGTCAAATTTCTTATGTCATTGTTTGGGTGCTTATTATAGTCCATAATGTAACATAACAAGTTCACACACTTTCATTTATTTACAGGAAACCAAAAAAGCCTTGAGATATTCCATGTAAATTTCTTCCCTCCAACTCTGTTTAAGAGAGTTGTTTCCACATCCAGTTGCAGAATTTGAAGGTCATATACCAAATCTAACACAATTAACATCATAATGAATGTCATTCTAGTTATTGGCGAGTATGTGTCGAAAATATCAAGAACTTGTTTTGGCTAAAACAGTATGTGTCGAAAAGATCAAGAACTTGTTTTTGGCTAAAACATTTGACAAAGAGTCTTACTTTATTTGTAAACAATACAATCGACTTTCCTTTTCCTTTTGAGGATTCAGTTTGATCCCAAAGGTTTATTTCCTGAAGGAAGATCAATCATCGTCAAATAGGATATCTCAAGATTGAACCAATCTCACTATTGACACCATCTGTCTAAAAGGATGAGTCTAAAGAAGACACAAGAGATGTACAAAATCGTATTCAAAGGAAGTAAATATCCTTTGACATTTACTACGCCTCTGAATCTCTTTGTAAAGTACATTCTCCTCTTGTTCTTTCCAAGGCCGTTACACCTTTCACTAGACTATTCAATTCTAAGCTTACAGTCCACAATTTTAGGTCCTATTTTTCATTATAGGAATAGGAACATGGAATTTGGATAGACACCCCACACTTTGTAATATTTCAAGTTGGATTTCCTTTCTTTCCATTTCTCATATGGAATAGATTGTGTCTTGAACAAACAAAATTTTTTTCTTTCTAAAAATACTTTTGGTTGTTCCCTTTTGCAGTAAAGATTGATCCTCCACACAAGTTTTGTGGTAAACCCGAACTTATAAATAATGCATCCATCATTTCTTTCAACATTCAGTTTTTTATTAGACCGAGGTTAATGGGGAAACTATTTTATGGATAATTCCACTTTTCCAACACATTTCTGCAAAATGAGATTTATACTATCCATCTTTTTCACTTCTTATCTTTTTCCCAACTGATTTTCAACGTCAATATTATATTGTCTAGACGTTTCTATTGTGTCATCCGTACCGTTCAACAAATAGACATAATCGTTTCTCATGCAATTGTCAATAAAAGTGACGAGATACTTTTTTCCACCACGAGATGGTATTGACTCATATCACAAATGTCATTGTAAATCAATTTTAAGATACAAAATTATCTTGAACTAGTATAAATATATTTTGGTAGGTTCATACTAATAACATCATATACTAGTAATAGAGAAACTCAACCACCACAACATCAAATATAATCCAAAAAATTTTTGGTTCTAACACAATACAAAGGTATCATTGAATTTCATACATTTTGCTCAAAAATTAAATTAGACACCAATTCTAGTTTTATCTTTATTATAAGAAAAAAACCCCCACGCATTTTAAATGTGATCTCAAATATATTTTTCAAGTATTTGAAAATAGTTTTTCCACATATTTTCCAAGACTATCAAAATGTCATTGGCAGTATGAAACCTATTTTGAAACTATTATTCTACTAATGAATTTTCGAGATTCAATTCTCTTTGACAATGTTTACATAGGGTAAAATTTCATTTCATAGAGGCACAAACTCACCAACTCTAAGTAACTGGTCTTTTTCCTCTATCACAAATACTATTTAGTATTTAGAATGTTTCTATATTACAACGAAATTTATAGAAATCAAAAGTACTGTACAAACTTAGTCTAATTTATTCAGAGTCGGAAACTACAAAAGTTTTTAATCCACAACAAAATGACATAATCAAATTCACAAGGAGTACAACACTATAATATTTTTCTTTTTCAGTCTCCAATCATAATTAAACATATTCTTTATCACATAGAAATGTTTTCTTATCAAATAGTCTTCCAACTATAACATTTTGACATACTATTTTATCAAACAAAAATATGCATCTCTTATTTTTGCAAACTAAAGAATTTTAAAGGTAACAATATTTGCCAAGTAGAATTCATTCCACAACATATGGTTTGTAAATTTTTACAAAAGATACATATGATAAAAAAATCAAAGATGATGACTCTTAGAAACTATTTTCCTCCTTAGACAAAATAATAAGAAGGTTACCTGGTAATCATTAATTGGAATACCACAAATTTTTTATGTTACATTCTCACTTCGACCTTGTTAAATAAAGTAACGAATTATGGAGAAATAATGCATTTGTCTTCTACTTCCATAATCAGATTCTCTCAATCAGTAGAATACAAAAAATACTAACAGTATAATAGTTTCCTTAAGATTGTTGTTCATCTTGTATTTCTAAGATACTTAGAACAAACTTTGAAGAACTTGATAAGACACAATAAAGATTGAGAACATTTTCACAACTAGAAAAATAAAACTAGGAGAGAAACTAGATCAGAAACTAATTATAAAAATATACAAAATATTTTTCTTAAAGAAGAATTGTTGTCAATCTTTTTTTAAAGAATCTTAGTAATTCCAACAAACTTTGCAGAAACACGAAGTTACCAAAGTTTAACAAACCAGTGAAGAATAAAATTAATTCACAGATCTAAAATCTGTAACACCATACCAGAATTTGGAAAAACCAAAAGAAGATCATGCCAACTGAATGAATAGTGTCCCCTTAAGGAAATTATTCCCCTCTAGTATCCGAGGTTTGATTTGGAATATGTCATCCCAGGATAGAATAATCTCAATCATCAGTATATTGATTTTCAAAACGCTGGTGTCAGCGAGCCACTCAATTACATTAAAGTACACTAAGAATACTAGATTAGTAGTAGTAGAAGAAGTGAAGAAATTCTATAGTCTATATCTTTTAAAATGAGAGAAAATCCCTAAATTTATCAAAAATAAAGGGTAGTGCGAAAAGGTTCTTATTGTGCCTTACTAGAAAGGTCGCAAACCTTTGGAGAAGTAACAACCTTTAAGAAAGGTCGTCACCGTTCATAAAGTCACAATTTTAAATAAAATTTGCAACTTTTCATGAAAGTCATAACTATTCATAAAAATCGCAACCTTTCATAAAAGTCGTAACTCCTCATTTTCCACTCACACCTTTTAAAAACCTGCAGAAACTACTGTAAGCTTCATTAGTAAGCAATAATTTAATATTTGAAATAACATTCTCAGAATCGATGTTCCAGCAACCATCTTCATTAAACATAACATTTCTATTGACCGCAATTTTTCCACTCAGTGGATTATATAACTTATAAGTTTTGGATTGTGTGTTATATCCAACAAAGATACATTTCATTGATTTTTCATCAAGCTTATATCTAGCTTGGGAATTCACCAAAGAATAAGCTATACATCCAGAGACACGTAAGTGGCTTTCCTCGGGCTTGTTACCTTTTTATTCTTCATATGGTATTTGATTAAGAAAAACCTTGGTGGTTGAAATGGTTAGCATGTAGATAGCAGTACCAACAACTTCAGCCCAGAAATATTTTGGTACACCTCTAGCTTGCATCATACTTTTACCCTTTTGAATGAACGTCCAATTCTTGCTTTCGACAACACCATTCTGCTACAGAGTATATGTTGCTGTGAGCTCTCTATGAACACCATTTTCCCTGAATTAGGTGTTGAATTCTTTTAATATAAATTCACCACCTCTATTTCTTTGAGGAGTCGTAATTCTAAAACCACTTTGTCCCTCAACAAAAGACATATATTTCTTGAAATTCTTAAATGTTTCTTTTTTTAATTTCAAGAAATATCCCAACTCATTCGAATATAATCATCCGTAAAAAAGAAAAAACATTGACTTTCACCTATGGACTCAACACTCATAGGACCACATAGATCAACATGCACCAATTCAAAACAAAATGATGCTATCAAAGAGTTACCTACATGAATGGAATTTCTATTTTGTTTCCCATACACATATCCTTCACTAAATTCAAGAGCATCAATTCAAGGCAAACAAAGAACCATACATGTACGACATAATAATTATGACCCCTTTACATTCAGGTGACCATACCACAAATGCCATAAATTAGCTTCCATATTGCCTTTGGTAATTAGCACAAAACTTTTAACATCAGAAACTTTAAGAGGAAATGTTCTACTTTGAGTCAGTCGAATGTCAACAACATTGTGTCCTGGATTTTTATCTTGAATTCTAAAGGAGTTGTCATAAAACAAAACAAAATATCCACAATTCATTAGTTGCCCAACACCCAAAAAGTTATGGGCCAAACAAGGAACATATTGCACATCATGGAGAAGTTTGACATTACCATGAGAATTTTTTAAAGCGATTGTGCCTTTCCCGTCGACTGTCATCGACTTGTTATTTCCAAGGCGAACATCTGACTTCTTTTATTCATCAAGTTCTTTGAAGAGTGACCTTCTACCTGACATGTGGTTGGAACAACCACTATCAATTATCCATACGTTATCTGAACATCTATTGAGAATTGAGCCATGAACAAATTACCTTTATCTTCTTATTGCAGTGAAATTGGCATGTTGTTGTTCATCCTTCTGTTTAGTTCATTAATCATCTTCCTTGTCCCCATTTTTTGCAATAGCGCACTGGATATTGCTCTTGAATTACGGTGCTGACCACCAAACTAAGCATGTCCTCTGCCACGACCTTGTCCACGGAAACTACCTCTATATCCTCTGCCATTTGAAACATCTGTTTTGCATTTAAAAAAAGACTCCTCCTATATTTGAAATGCCTTCTCTTCACCCTTTTCTTGAGAAGAATTCAATCTATCCTCATGAGCTTGCAATGGACTCATCAATTCATCAAAACTATAATTAGATAAATCACGGGGCTCCTCAATAGCAACTACGACATGATCAAATCTTTTATCAAGACTTCTCAAAACTTTAGAAACTATAGTTTCATCTGTAATTTTGACACCATATGCCTTGATATGATTATCAATTGAACTCACCCTAGGTAAGTAACCATGCACGAATTCACTACTTTTCATCGATGAATTTTCGAAATCCAGTCAGAGTAATTGGAGTTTAACGTTCATTACCTTTGTCTAGCCGTGGAATTATTTTTTCAGAATATCCCATGCATATTTTAAGGTTTCTACAATAACAGTTCTTGAAAAAATTGAGTCATGCATCACTTATCGGATGGAAAACAGAGCCTTGAAGTAATTTTTGCTCTCGCACAATCTTTGTGCTTCATCTTTTAGCATAGCCCTTCTCCACTAAATCCCACAATTCTTGAGACTTGAACAAATTCTTCATCTTTGTTCTCCAAAATTCATATTTATTCCCATCAAATATGGGAATTAGTTGTTGAGATGTGGTAGATGCTCTATTGGTAGCCATTTTTTGTTCTCATTTGTCACTTTCTCCTTGATTCAAATCTAATTACAGGTGCCTATTTAGTTGGCAGAGTAACATATATGTTAGAAGTCCTAGTTGAGTCCAAACATATCTCTTGTTAGTTTCTATATTTAGCTTAGTGGATAAGGTTATGGTTAAGTTAGTGGGTCATGTTTCTCTTAGGTGGTTAAGTATTAGTTGTTGATATGTGGTAGATGCTATATTGGTAGCCATTTTTTGTTCTCAATTTTACTTTCTCCTTGATTCAAACGTAATTAGAGATTCCAATTTAGTTGGCAGAGTAATACATATTTTATGTAACACCTTGAAAATCCAAGACTCATTCTAAAGCCTAAAATAGGTGTCATAAAGTCCAAACACTGTTTCTAAGTCTATTTTTAATGAATATAGGTCATTTAGGATATTTAAGAATCAAAAAATCCAAAATGTTCGGGATGTTGGTTCAAAGGGATAATAGTATGCCTTAGCCTACTTGACTATGTTTTAAGAGTTGGAATTTTACGAACGTTGGTGGGAAGGTAACTAATGGGTGTTTGAGTTGTTCTATGGTTTAAACGTGTGGGTACGACTCCCAAATGACCAATCAAGGGCCCTTTAGGAGGACCCCTAAAGTTGATGCTGCACTGCCTGGCAGTGCATCGACGAGACAGATGACGGCCCGTGTGTTGATGGATGGGGCATCGATTTCACCGTCATCCCATACTTAGTCTTGTGGAGAAGGTCCCTTCACCTGCACAGTCTCTAGAATCATTGAAGGATTGCAGAGGTGCAAGTTATGGTCAGTGTGTGGATCGACAGGGCGTCGATGCCACCGTCATCCCACACTTAGAAAAATGGATAAAAGCCTCGCCTGGACCAGTATCTAACCAAACTAGATAAGCAGGAGGGACCGTTGATGGACCAACGATTCATCGAGTGAGGTCTCGTCGATGGGGTCTCTAAATTCCTACACGCTTAAATTGAGTTCATTTAATTTACTATGTGGTTTAAAGATTAGTTAAGGATTAAAAGGAGACCAATTAATTTGATTAAGTCCTACTATAAATACCCACAGCCCACATTAATCAAAACACATCTCTCAAATAAACACTCTTCCTTCTCTCTTCATTCTCTCTCTAATTTGAAGACTCCATAGAGGCTTAGTTTGAAAGGTGAATTGGGGGCTGGGAAAGGGTGGATTATTCATCAAATTGTTGAGAAACATTAAGGTATGTGTTCGATTTGAGTTCTTTTCCTCAAAGGATTCCTTCAAAATAGATTTCAAAAAGTTGAGTTTTCCTATGGGTTTCAATCAATTACGAAATTGGAGTTATGGATTAAGTTGTTAATGAATTCTTAAGGTTATATTTAGAAGATTAACATGTAATTCAACTTTTTATGGTAATTGTTGATGGTTTGGTCTAAATTGAAGAGTATGATCCTCTATCCCTAACCCTAGGTAGTTATCTTGACTTATATTGTATTGTGATCATTCAATTGAGTTGGTTGTTGATTAGATTACTATACTTTGGCGTTATTATGTTTAAATTAAGATGAGTTATAGGCCTATAATACTAGTTCCTTAGATGTGATTTAGGGTTATGAATTATAATGTGAAATTAGCCTATGTACTTTGTCTCAAGTTGTGGCCTAAAGATGAATTGTGTTATAGAGGTGCAATTGGCCTTATTATCTTATTGGTTATCATTGTGGTATGATGTTACTCCCCAAGTTGGGTGGAGTTATGGGTTTATGGTAAGACCTTGATTATACACTATGACGAACACTTGGTAAGTCCTAGAATCTCTATCTTTACTTCCAATTTTGATTAATTGTTGTTAAGTCATGATATTACATTGGGGTATGCCTTATACTACGATTATAGGGTGATATAATGTTGAATTGAAATCTCTTAACTATATTGTGAGATTGATTAAGGTGTACGTGCTCTAAGGATGGTGAAAACTATCAATGTACCTTAATATGTTATGAAATGCTAAAATGTGAACCTCACTTATATGAATTGTGATGAAAGGACTTATACTCATACAATTCTTATTGAGATATTGATGATGATGATTATACAAGGGGTAGACTCTATTGCCTAAGTTAAGCTACGATTGATAATTAAAGGCGTAAAGACATTTCAAAAAGGGACTCTAGTTTAGCACCGAGTGAACTAGATAAAGAAGTGTCCTTTCCCACATAGGGAAGGTAGGAACACTACATTACTCTTGAGATTGGAGACTACAATGCCTGACCCACAAAAAGGGTCCCAACCAAATCTCCTAGTTCTTGAACTATGTTAACCCATAAGAATACTAGCTAGTGGATCCACGTAGTTGCTATGTTTCATGTTTTGGTACAACCTTGACAAGTAGTCCGCCTTTTTGCGGTGTAGGGTTTTATGACAGCGGATTCCACACTAGCTCAAGTGGTGTATGTCGGTTAGGGCAAGATGTTCCAAAAAGGTAAAATGAATTAAAGGATTTGAACCCTAACTTGGATAACCTAAGGAGTCTAGCTTAATCTAGGTAGAGGTATGGGACTCTACCTAGACATTGCACTACTTAGCCTTGACGGGAGTCTTTAGAGGAGGTTCTTTATGTTTTTGTTATGATAATATATGATGTTATATGACCATGGAACATTCGTGATACTATATTTTGATTAGTTCATTTATGAATATGCCTTGGATTATAATGATAATATACAATGAAATGCAAGACAAAATGCCATGACACGTAAAGTTGGACATTGGTCATGTTTTCTTTATGAGGATACTTGATTGAGTAAGGTTATGGGGATTTTCTTGGTCATTGTACTTGTTAATTTGATAACGATTTGTTAGTAGTTGTCTTGCTTATTATGATGTGTTCAACTCTTATTCATTCTTGTGATATTATTCCTTGATGTTAAGGTTGTAGTAAATCATGGTTTCAAGTATGTTGGGATATAATTATTACTCGTATGATACCGAGCATGTTGATTGATTGATATGACTTACTTGACTTTTTATTATGTCTCTAAAGGGGTAAAATGACATGTTTTGATAAAAAGTCCCTTTTAGCATGTTTTGCCTGTGTATGTGCATAAGATGTCATACTTATCACATTTGGAGTACTAACCCCATTTTATTCCCTTTTTTCCTAAACATTTTAGGTTCCGGTCGTTGAGGAGTTTGGGAGGTGAAATTATTAAAGTCTTTGATTCTTCCTTTCATCCAAGTGAGGTAGGTCCTCAACTTTTTAGGGCAATGCCATCCTCTAGCTTTGGATTTGTTTTGAGCTTATAGACTCTATCATTCCTTTCCTTTTTATTTGAATATTGTACTTTCGTATGACCTATACATGGTCTTGTTGAATTGATGTAAGGACTATGACCATATTGTGATATCCGTTTTGATGGTATGAGATGAGACAAGCATTGAGACTATTTCTATATTCTTATATATGTATGTACAATAAAAGTAGAAGGCTATGTAACCTTCCTATATGAAGGGTCTATGTATACTCGATATGAATATATATTATGTGTATGTAGAGGTCTATGTAAACCTCCAAGTAGTGATAATGAAACTTTTAAATTTTCCCTCATTTTTCAACCTATTAATGTAATGACATAAAACTAAGAGGCTAGTCTTAGTCCTTAAAAAAGACGACAACGCTGGTTACGTATAGGGGGTAAACCCGGATGTGAAAAACTTGGTATCAGAGCATGAGGTTGAATATAGTTGAGTTATGTCTCTCTCTCTCTACCACGTCTATATAGGTTTGTATTCATAATTGTGAAGCGCGCCACAATTATGAGTAGAAACCTATATGATGCTTAGGAATCACTATCTTTCTTGGAAATCTTATATTGTGCCAATAGAGTATACTTATGGTGTGCTTTTGTATCTAATCCTATTGTTGTTCTTATTGGTTGCATGAACACTCGAAGGAATGCGGCTGGAAGACTTGAGGAAGAAGTTGCTATTGCGGGAGCCCCTCCCCATAATGACCAAGTCCCTCCACTTAAGGAAAATGCTAATGTTGATCAAGCCCTAGTTAACACTCAACCTATGACGGAAGCGGAGATTAGGGATATTCTTTCTTAAATTGCTCAAGACATGACTACCAGAGCCCAAGCCGCGATGGTTCATTCCCAAGCTATGACGGCTCAAGCTTATCGGGATGTTGGTCCCTGTCCTTATCAACAAGTCATTACTATGGATTCCCGTCTAAGGGACTTCCCTAGGATGAAACCTCCTACTTTTTATTGATCTTAGGTTGATTAAGACCCTCAAGAATTCCTCAATGAGTTCTACAAGGTACTATATTCTATGGGGGTGTCTTCAAGTGAGAAGGCTGAGTTGGCCTCATATCAATTCAAGTATTTTAGTCAAACTTGGTATGTTCAATGGAGGGATAATAGGTCGTTGAGGGGTGGTCCTGTGACTTAGGAGATCTTTAAGGTAGCTTTTCTAGATCGGTTCTTCCCTAGAGAGATGAGGGAGGAGAAATTGACAGAGTTCATCAATCTTTGTCAAGGGTGGAAGAGTGTCCATGAGTACTCTTTGGAATTCATTAAGTTGTCCAAATATGCTCCTTCTTTGGTCTCTAATCCTAGAGAATAAATGAGTCGTTTTGTGATGGGGGTGTTGGAGGACTTATAAGGGGAGTTCCAATCGGCCATGCTACATGACAACATGAATATTTCCCGTCTTATGGTTTATGCAAGAAGGTAGAGGAGGCAAGAGCTAAGCGAAAAAGTAGAGATGCCAAGAGGGCATGGTTCTTTGATGGAGGTTGTTCAAAGAATAGGCTTGAGATACAAGACAAGCCTAAATTTAAGAAGCGGGTCTCGAATCAAGTCCCATACAAATTTCCAAGAGATAGTGGTGATAGGGTGTCTAAATCTAAATTCAAGAAGGAGAAAGATACTAATTCACAAAATGAGAAGCCAATTTGAGGAAAGTGTGGTAAAAAGCATAATGGTGATTTCCTAAAAGGGATGGATAATTGCTTTAGTTGCGGCAAGAATGGTTACTACATGAGAGATTGTCCAAACTTGAAGAGTCAAGACAAGGGTAGTGGCCAAGCTCAAGAAAGTGGTTGTAGTGATGCTCCAAAGAAGAACCGCTTCTATGATCTCCTCTCTAGGGATGAGCAAGAGACCTCTCGCGATGTGATGACCGGTATGTTGAAAGTTTTCTCTTTTGATGTATATGACTTACTTGATCCTGGCGCTACTTTATCATTTGGTACACCTTAGTAGCTAAAAGTTGGATACTTTACCCGATATTTTGCATGAGCCTTTTCTAGTGTCTAGTTCGGTGGGAGAGTCGGTTGTTGCTAAAAAAGTCTAGCGAAATTGTCCTATTTCATTGCCCAATAGAGTTTCTAATGTATATCTAGTTGAGCTAGATATTCTTGATTTTATATTATTTTGGGTATGGATTGGTTCCATTATAGTTTTGCTACTATTGATTGTAGGACAATAGTTGTGAGGTTTAATTTCCCAAATGAACCCGTTGTTGAGTGGAAGGGTGGGAATTTTATTCCTAGAGGTCGCATATCTTGTCTAAAAGCATGTAAAATGATCTCAAAGTTTTGTCTTTATCATATAGTAAGAATCCAAGATTTGATTTTCGAAATTCCTCCTATTGAGTCGGTCCCTGTAGTGAGTGAATTTTTTGATTTTTTCCCAATAACCTTCTGTGTATTCCTCCCGAACAGGAAATGGATTTTCATATAGATTTTCTACCGTAAACAAATCCCATTTAAATCCTTCCATATCGGATGGCTCCATCCGAACTGGAGGAGTTAAAGTCTCAACTCAAGGATTTACTTGACAAAGGCTTTAAAAGGCCTAGTATATCTTAGTGGGGTGCTCCGGTTATTTGTCAAAAAGAAAGATGGGTCTTTGAGAATGTGTATATACTACTGAACAATGTTTCTATCAAGAATAAGTATCCTCTTCCTCGGATTGATGATTTGTTTGATCAACTCCAAGGGTCGAGTTACTTTTCAAAGATAGATTTGAGGTCGGGGAATCACCAACTTAGAGTGAGAGGTGAGGATGTCTGAAAGACGGCCTTTCGTACTTTGTATGGGCACTATGAGTTCTTGGTAATGTCTTTTGGTCTCATTATTTCTCCGGTGGCATTTATGGACCTAATGAATAGGGTATTTCAAAATTACCTAGATTCATTCATCATAATGTTTATTGATGATATATTGGTATATTCGAAGAATGAGGATGATCATATGGGTCATTTGGGGGTAGTGTTGCAAACCCTTAAAGAACATCAATTGTATGCAAAATATAATAAGTATGAGTTTTAGTTGAGGTCGATGACTTTTCTTAGGCACATCAACTCTAGTGACGGAGTTGATGTAGACCCAAGGAAAACGAAAGCGGTGAAAAACTGGCTTAGACCATTGACTCCAACAAACATTAGGAGTTTCTTGCTTTTAGCGGTTTACTATCGGAGATTCATGGATAGTTTCGCGTCCATTGCATCTCCTTTGATTACTTTGACCCAAAAGAGTAAAATGTTTGAGTGTTCGGAGGTATGTGAGAAGAGTTTCCAATTGTTGAAAGATAGGATTACTTTCGCTCCGGTGTTGACCTTACCAGAGGGTACAAAGTGTTTTGTGGTGAATTGTGACGTATACCGAGTGGGTATGGGGTGTGACTTTGTAACACGGGAAGGTGATACCTTATGCCTCTAGGCAACTAAAGTTACATGAGAGAAACTACCCCACTCATGATCTTGAATTAGCGGCCGTGGTGTTTCTTTTGATAATTTAGAGGCATTACCTTTATGGGTTCATGTTGATGTTTTACCGATCATAAGAGTCTCCAATATGTGTTTACCCAAAAGGAGTTGAATCTTCGATAAAGAAGGTGGCTTGATTTGTTGAAATATTATGATATGAGTGTCCTTTATCACCCCGACAAGGCTAATGTAGTTGTGTACGCCTTAAGTCGGATGACTATGGGTAGTATATTCCATCTTGACGAAACCAAAAAGGACCTAGCAAGGGAAGTACATAGGCTGGATAGGTTGGGAGTGAGGTTGGAGAGTTCTCCGGATGGGGGTGCCTTAGTTTATCATAACTCCGAGTCATCTTTAGTCGTTGCGGTGAAGTCCAAAAAACACCTTGATTTAGCCTTAACGCAGTTGAAAAAATCGATTCTCGTCAAGTTGAATGAATTATTCTCCTTAGGGGGTTATAGTGTGTTAAGGTACCAAGAAAGATTATGTGTTCCCGATGTAGATTGGTTGAGGTATCGGATCCTATAAGAATCACATGGGTTCCGCAGGTAGATTCATCTAAAGTCGACAAAAATGTACCACGACTTGAGGGAGATATATTGGTGGAAAGGTCTAAAAAGGGACATAGCGGAATTTGTCGCTAAGTGTCAAAATTGCCATCAATTAAAGGCCAAACACCTAAAGTCGGGTGGCTTACTACAAGAGATCCAAATTCCTACTCGAAAGTGGGAAGACATCAATATGGACTTTATAGTTGGTTTACCTCGGACTCAACAGTCCTATGCTTCCATATGGGTGGTTGTGGATCGATTTACTAAGTCCGTTCTCTTTATTCCCGTCAATTCTTCATATTCGGCAGAGGATTATACAAGAATCTTCCTAGATGTGGTTATGTGCCTCCATAGCATTCTGTTATCCATCATATCTGATCGGGGCATACAATTCACATCTAGATTTTAGAGGTCGCTGCAAAAAGGGTTAGGTACTATGGTGAAGTTGAGCATCGCTTTTCATCCCCAAACGGATGGTCAAGCGGAGAGTACGATACAAACCCTTGAAGATATGCTTATGTCATGCATCATTGATTTTAAAGGGAGTTGGAATAGACACATACCTTTGGTGGAGTTTGCCTACAATAATTGTTTTCATTCATCCATTTCCAGGGCTTCGTATGAAGCCTTGAATGGTCGGAGTTGTAGGTCTCCTATGTGATGGTTTGAAGTGGGTGAGCCATTAGTCCGGAGTTAATTTATAAGACCTTGCAAAAGGTCCATATCATAAGGAACCGGTTGCAAACAGCCTATAGTCGGAAAAAGTATTATGCCGATCATAGGAGAAGGGATTAGGAGTTCTAAGAAGGTGATAAGGTGTATTTGAAAATTTCACCAATGAAAGGGGTGGTTAGATTTGGCAAGAAAGGAAAATTGAGTCCTCGTTATGTGGGTCCCTATGAAATCTTACAAAGCATTGGTAAGGTTGCCTATGAATTGAAAATTCCTAGTGAATTTGCTTCGATTCATCCGGTTTTCACTGTTTCTATGTCGAAAAATTATATTGGTGATCCTGAGTCCATTCTTCTTATTGAGAGTCTTGGTGTCAAGGATAACCTCTCTTATGAGGAAGTTCCAGTTCAAATTCTTGATAGTCAAGTTAAGAAGTTGAGGAATAAAGAAGTGGTTTCCATAAAGTAGTTATGGAAAAATCATCCAGTTGAGGGTGCAACATGGGAGGTCGAGGACGACATGAAGTCCCGTTACCTTTATCTTTTTGAGAATAAAGGTTATTCATTCGTTTTAATAATATAAATATGACTAGGAATTGAATTTTCTTGAATTATAGGTGAAGTTTTGCACATTGTGCTTTTCTGAAAGAACATACAGTGAAGTTATTGTAGTATTGCTATTAAAAACATGAAATTTTGGTTTTTGCTTGTTTTCAGTTATGTTGTTCATTTTGATATGGTGAGGGTTCATGAAATGGTAGGTAGCATGTTGTTTAGTTGAACTTTGTGCTAATTGACTCATGTAATGTATGTTAAGCTCAAAAGTGTTGTGAGAAGGAAATGCCTCAAGATAAAGTGTTTTGAGCCTTATGTGTGCTAATATGAGTTTTGATATTTGCCTTGTTGAAATGACATGCTTTATGTTGATTTGATATTGTTGATTGGTTGGGCTGCTAGTCTTGGGTCTATTCTTTCCTTTAAAAGAATTTTAGTGTCATTCAGGGATGAATGTTCCTGGGGGGGGGGGATAATGTAACACATTGAAAATCAAAGACTCATTGTGAAGCCTAACATAGGTTTCATAAAGTCTAAACACCGTTTGTAAGTTGATTTTTAATGAATATAGGTTGTCTAGGAGATTTAAGAACCAAAACATCCAAAACGTTCGGGAAGTTGGTTCTAAGTGATGATTGTGTGCTTTACCCTACTTCACTAATTTTTAGGAGTCGAAATTGTACGAACGTTTGTGGGAAGGTAAATAATGGGTGTTTGAGTCGTTCCATGGTTGAAACGTCTGGGTACGACTACCCAAGGACCAATCAAGGGACATTGAGGAGGACCCCTACAGTTTGATGCAGCACTGCCTGGCAGTGTACATCGACGCGGCAAACGACGGACCATGTGTCGATCGACAGGGTGTCTATACCACCGTCGTCTCAAACTTAGGCTGGTGGAGAAGTTCCCTTCACCTGCAGTCTCTGAAATCATCAACGGAGTGCAGAGGTGCAGGATACGGTCCGTGTGTGGATCGACGGGAAGTCGATGCCACTGTCATCCCACACTTACAAAAATTGATAAAACCCTCGCCTGCACTAGTCTCTGACCAAACTTACGGATGTACAACACGGACTGTCGACGGACCAACGGTCCATCGATCGAGGTCTCGCCAATGGGGTCTTCAAATTCTTACACGTTTTAGATTAAGTTCATTTAATTAATTATGTGGTTTAGGGGTTAGTTAAGTATTAAAGGGAGACTAGTTAAGTTGATTAAGTCCTACTATAAATACTCACAACCCTCATTAATCAAAACACATCTCTCAAATAAACCCTCTTCTTTCTCTCTAATTTGAAGACTCCATAAAAGCTTAGCTTGGAAGGTGAATTGGGGGCTAGAAAAGGGTGGATTATTCATCAAATTGTTGAGAAACATTAAGATATAGGTTCTATTCACCTTTGAGATCTTTTCCTCAAAGGGTTCCTTCAAAATAGATTTCAAAAAGTTGAGTTTTTTATGGGTTTCATTCAATTATGAAATAGGAGTTATGGATTGAGTTGTTAATGAATTCTTAGGGTTATATTGTGTAGATTAACATATAATTGAACTTTTTTATGGTACTTGTTGATGGTTTTGTCCAAATTGAAGAGTATGATCCTCTATCCCTAACCTTAGGTAGTGATCTTGACCTATATTGTATTCTGATCATTCAATTGAGTAGGTTGTTGATTAGATTACTACCCTATGACATTATTATGATTAAATTAATATGATTTATAGTCCTATGATTCAAGTAATTGAGATATGATTTAGGGTGATGAATTATAATGTGAAATTAGCCTATGTACCTTGTCTTAAGTTGTTACCTTAAGATGAATCCTGTTATAGAGGTGCAATTGGCCTCGTTATCTTATTGGTTAGCATAGTGTGATGATGTTACTCCCAAAGTTGGTTTGAGTTATGGGTTGATGGTAAGACTTTGATGATAGACTATGAGGAAGAACTGGTAAGACTTTGAATCTCTATCTTTACTTCCAATTGTGATGAATTGTTGTTAAGTCATGATATTCTATTGGAGTATGCCTTATATAGGATTATAGGGTGTTCCGATGTTGAATGGAAATGCCTTGACTATTTTGTGAGGTTGATTAATGTGTATGTATTATATGGATGGTAAAAACTATCAATGTTCCTTAATATGTTATGAAATGCTAAAGTGTTAACCTCACTTATATGAATTGTGATGAAAGGACTTATACTCATACAATTCTTACTGAGTTATTGATGATGATATGATTATACAAGGGGTAGACCATATGGCCTAAATGAAGTTATAATTGATAATCAAAGGCTTAAAGACATTTCAAAAAGGGATTCTAGCTTAGCACCGAGTGAACTAGATAAAGAAGTTACCTTTGCCACTTAGGAAAGGTAGGAACACTACATTACTTTTTAGATTGGAGACTATAATGCTGGCGCATAAAGAGGGTCCTAACTAAATCTCCTAGTTCTTAAACTATGTTGCCTCCATGGGAATACTAGCTAGTGGATCCATGTAGTTGCTATGTTTCATGTTTTCGTACTACCTTGGCATGTAGTCGGCCTTCTTTTGGTGTAGGTTTTTATGACACCCGATTCCACATTAGCACATGTGGTCTATGTCGGTAAGGTCAAGATGTTCCCAAATGGTAAAATGAATTAAAGGATTTGAACCCTAACATGGATAGTCTAAGAGGTCTAGCTTAGTCTAGGTAGGGGTATGGAACTCTACCTAGACATTGCACTAGTTATCCTTGAGGGGAGTCTTAGGAGGAGGTTCTTATATGTTTATGTTATGATAATATGTTGTGTATATGATGACCATCTCACATTGTTGATACTATATGTTGATTAGTTCATTTATGAATATGCCTTCTATTATAATGATAATATACGATGAAATGCAATCCTTAATACCATGATATGTAAAGTTTGACTATGGCCATTTTTTGTTGTTGAGGATACTTGATTGAGTAAGGTTATGGGGCTTTGATTGGTCATTGCACTTATTGACTTGATAAGGACATGTGAATAGTTGTCTTGCTTATTATGACGTGTTTAACTCTAATTCATTCTTGTGATATTATTCCTTGATGTTAGGGTTGTAGTAAATCATGGTTTCAAGTCTGTTGGGATAATTATTACTAGTAAGATTGCAAGCATGTTGGTTGATTGATACGACTTACTTGACTTTGCATTAAGTCCCTAAAGGGGTAAAATGACATATTTTAACAAAAATTATCTTTTAGCATGTTTTGCTTGTGTATGTTGATACGCTCAACTTACTTCTCAAATAAGAAGTAAAGAGGTCGTGTCAAGTAAATAATCCAACTAATGAGGTTGTGATCGTTACCACTAGGAAGATAGTTTAGACTTAACTTCAATCTATTATTACTATTGTTCAGTCAATTACTTCCTTGGAAAGCAAAAATGATAAAAAGGAAGGTTTTCTATTTCTAAATGAATGAAAATAACTAGCGAAATTAAGGGAGACAACTAACAACTTCAAATATTGAAGTTTAATCAATTAATAAAAGTAACTAGCGTTTACGTGTTCCCCATAGGTTCATAACTTGATACTTCTAACTATAACAATTCTTTCCTAGTATCTTGCATGCAAAGTGATAAGTTATGTATTCTAAATCCTTGGTCCGGCATCGAGAGAATTTCATTCCGCACCTTGGTCCGGCTACGTGTGTTGCAATACTAACCCTTATCTTTGCCTCATATTAAGCATCGTATTCGATATTTGACTAAGTTATTACCTTTTACCAATCAATACTAGCCTATTAGATAGTATACACTAAATCTATGTTGATAATTCTTTTCCTATTATCAATCTCCTTGGTCCGGCAAGTAGCATTAAGGCGAGTTCTAACGTTGGCCATTCGTTAAAAAGACTTCTAAGCGAAAAGATTATCAATACATGCAAGACACTATTCTAGAATTGTTTTTTTAGTTAGTTTTTACCTCATTATTCGCCTATGTTTCCCACAACCCTAGTTATGGAGTTTAGTTACCCAGAGTCATAATCATAATATTCAAATATATGATTTAAGAATTCATGCACTTACTTCAATGAGAAAGAGTAAAATCCGAAAGTTCACTTGATTAATCACCAAAAATCACCAACAATCAATTAAATGAAGAACAAAGATTCTCCAAAAGTGTAACAATAATCCTCAAGTCTAATCCACAAAAGAAGCTCAAAAATCAAGAGTCTAACAAAGAGTCTAAAAATAATCAAGGGTCTAACCCCAAAACTGAGGTTTTTCGAACTATTTATAAAAAATAAAAACCTAATTATATAAGGACTCTATTTGCTGGAAATCAGTCAAAAAGTGGCTGGATCGACGGACCTCGCGACGGATCGTCGTGGTCACGACGGACCGTCATGGACTCTGTCGTCCCATACTTATGCAATTTCTTCTGCTGCTCTCTTCATTACCCTCGACGGCAGGTACGGCGGATCGTCACAGGCACAACGGTTTGTCGAGGGTCTCCGTTCCAAAAACCCTTGAACTCTTGGAATTTGGGTAGTGGGACTACTTCTCTGATCTTCATGACAAACCAGCAGGACGGACCATCATGGCTACGATGGTCTGTCACGCACTTAGTAACCCCATACTTGGTCAGAATACCCCATCTTCCTTCAGCAGCTGCACTCCGATGCCACCTACGGACTGTCACGGGCATGAAGAACCGTCACAAGCTCCGTAGGTGGTACTTTTCTGTATTTCTTGCTCAAAAACCTCCGCATTTATCTTTTAGACAGATTTCCGGCAAATAAAGAGAAACTTACATAAAAATTAGTACCAAAAAGGCTTTTGGACACACTAAACTTAAGGAAAAAGTATTAAAAATACCGTGAACCATGGTATATCAACACCCTCAACTAAAATTCATTGTTTGTCCTCAAGCGACGCAGTATGACTCAATACAAAATCTTTGTACAATAGTATCCATGTTTTATCCTTCACAATCATTTGGCTATCAATCCCGATCAATCGCATCATATGTTTGCATGCTATCACTATTAGGCTTGAATTATGTGGAATCAGACAATGACACAGACTCACCATGCACTAACACCTATCCTCTTCAATTTCTCACCGAGGTGCTGATATATCTGGTATTGCAACTAGTGTCCTCACTTCAAAATAAAATCCTCCTTTTTCACACAATGATTTTAAGTTTGAGTATAAGGATTACTTTTCAACACTCACTCTCAGAACAAATTCACACTCATTCATACATATTGCCATATGCTTTCCCTTATTTTCACTGCTTTAAGTTCGCTATACAACTCTTAGGATCACGATAGGACTTTGTTAGCTCGTAACTTAGGCTCAGGGTCAGGTAGGGTATATTTAGGTATACATTAGTGGCTTTTTGTCCTCCTTGACATATCGGCTAAACATACCACTTTTTATCATTTTATCTCGCCCAATTTCTCATATTCTTTCACCTTGCTATTTTCCCTTCTTTCTTCATTTGTGCAAGTGACTCTCTTCTTTTCTTGCTTGTATTTCTTGTATTTTTCTTTCTCTTTTTATTATTATTATTATTTATTTTTCTTTCAACCAATTCTTGAGTCACTTTACTTTTGTTCTTTCTCTCTCTTTGTTCTTTGAACCCCACTTTCCAGAGCATTCCTCATAATAGCAATCCTCAACTCATGGCTTTGCCATGAGTCAACGTACACAAAACCCAAAGTTGGGTCAGGACCATAAAAAGGGTTGTTTACTGCATTAGCCACCCTCAACTTATTCTTTTGGCATAAGCTGAGGTTCACATGTCCAAGGAGGGACCAGGGCCAACACATTATTCTCAGAAAAGATCAGTTGGGGTGAAAAAGAAAGGTCTAGTTTAAGCTCAAATCATTTTGATCAAAGAAGGATTAATTTCATTTGGTTCTCTTTTATTTAGGCTAAAAATGGGCTATATTGAATAAGTGCCTATGATCCTTTCCTAATTGTCTATTACAGCTTGCTTTCAGCACGACTAACCAAGCAAGTTGTAGCTCAGTACAAATAGTGGACTATTCAAATCTTCCTCACACTCACTTGACATCTCATTACTCTACCAGATTATCACACACCTTGTACGAATTTTAGACTTAGGGTCATGCAGTGGTGTACCTCTATGTCATGCTTAGAGCCACACATTTATCAATTACTATGCCTAGTCATGCATCATTTTCATTTTACCAGGATATCATTTTAGCCATCATGCTTCAGGAAACTATGTACACAAGATATAGAAATGCCGGTTCAACAGAAAAAAATATTCAGTCTTTTGGGGAAAAAGAACACATGCAAGAAAACCCCAAAAGAGGATAGTGAATTGGGATACTCAGACTTCACCCTAGCACTCACTTTCCATTTACCCCACCCCCAACAAAAAGACATGAAATTGTCCCCAATGCATAAAATAATTGAAATACAAGAGTGGTAGGTGAAGCAAACCTGGGGCGCAAAGCGCCGACGATCAGCAAGTTGGTGAGTTCGGTTCCCCGGAACCCACTACCTCTGTAATCTGGACACCCTCAGTAGTGTCCTCAGCATTAACAACACTATCATTAGTGCCTCCCGCTATCTCTGCATTTCTGGACCTAGACGCCCCAATAGCTAACTCTACCGCTCTCATCTGACGCGCCTCCTCATCAGCAAGTGAGGCTCTCCCCGAAGCCTCCATCTCATGGCGCTCCTTCTTTCGTGCTCGAGCTTGATCCTTCTCTCGACCCCTACGCCTCTTATCATGCTCTCCAGGGGGAGGTGGTGGAATCTCCGTAGTGGCGAATAAGGCCGCCATCACTGTGTCTTCAGCATGCTCTGCAGAAGAAGCCTCAGACTCAAGTACCCTAGCCTCTAAGATCATATCGATGTCTGCGCGAAGACTGTCGAACACAGCCTGAAGGGTCGACACATCCACCAGAGGGGCTGGACGGGCTAGCACCCGCAACTCAAAAGCGTCCAAGCGCTGATGAACCTCACCGATAAAACCGCTCTTTGTGCTGGACCATTCTCCGCTCCAAGCGCTCTTCTACCTCAGCAATAGACTCTGCATCCAAGGTTGGATGTGATGCAGAAGTGTAGCCATCTGTGCCTCTAATTGCTAGACCCTAGCAAGCGGGACCAGAGGGGGAAAGGGGCTGAGCGAGAGGAGCTCGGGGCAGTGCTACTACCCGGGATAGAATCGACCGGGGTAGTGTCAGTGGAAGCTGCCTGCGTAGCAGTGCGGCCTGTGCTACTCTATCAGCCAGATTGTTACCATGTGAAGGCAACTCTGGACGGGGCCCTCTGCGTGGAGCCAACTCATTGGCCTCATCCCTGATGAGGCCGATATCAACAGTGCCCAGCGGGGTCTTGAGCTGATCAATGTGCCATATAGGCACACCTGCGGACCTGCATAGAGAAAAAATCATGCACTGGAAAGGGTAAGTAGTTGTGACCTTAAAAGCCCTGTCGTGCATGACCACCTGTAGAAGCCAAGAAAAATCCACCTCAAACCCGGCTATCAGCGCCGCTATTAGTACTGCTAGATCCCATTTGACTATATTATCAGCGGCTGTAAGGGAAAGGCTGTGGCGGACAATCAGCCACAAAACTTTACCGAGAAGGTCAGGTTAGCCTTCTTGATGGCTCCCTTCAGCTCGGTCACCCAGTCAGCACTGTCTCCATCAACGGACAAGTGCAGGTCCATCAACCTCTTGGTGGTCTCTCTCAGTGATGGCTCACACAGGAATTAGCCATCTTTGACAATTTGCCACCGGTAGTCAAACTCGGCGGTGAGAGGGGTCTGGTTGGCATCAACATTCTCGTCGTATAGATACCGGTGGATGGCAGGCAGGGAGATATCAACCTGAATACCACGTACTCGGACCTGCTCCAGTGGGGCCTATTTGGCGGGGGCAGCCCGCCAATCAATCTGTGATCTGAGAGTAGCCACGTAAGATACTAAGAACTATCTGACAAACTCTTCACTATAACGTCCCAACAAATGCGCTGTCCACTCAAGTCGATGTGTTGTGAAGAGATTGTGGATCTCTGGCATAGTCGGGAGACTTTCTGTAAGGACCCGCCGCTCCAATGTAAGTGTCTGTGTCTTGATTCCTTTGTCTTTAAGAAACTTTGCATCGGAATAGACTTGTTACTGCCCGTCGACACACCACCGGTTGGGCTGGTCGGTAACCGGGGTGAGAGCACGAGTCGGTGAGCCGGGTGTGGATTCACAACTGTCAGCCTCATCAGACGAGGTAGACTGTGCAACGGTGGCGGGTGCAGGGACCTTAGCAGATCCAGAGGCTTCCTCCAACCACGAAACTCCTAAGGATCCAGACGCTCCATCTTCATTAGTAGCTGACCCAGAGGTGTGCCGGTCAGTGTGCGCTTCTCATCATACTAGGAGGAAGTGGCAACGCCGGGATGGGATGGAAGTGCATGGGGGCACGTACTCGGGGTCACGCTCATCAATAGAGCCAATGACCAGGCGGGCAGACGGGGCGACAGACTTTGACTGCCCGCATGTGTAGACTCGATCTTTTTTTGGTGCCATAATAGATAGTACCTGTAAAGGATAAATATTAGTAATAGATGGAGCAAACAAGACAAGCAAAACCACAAAATATTAGGGAAACAAGGGTTCTCTTCCTCTCCGTGTATTTGGCATACAAGAAAGATAGTTCTGCAAGAGTCAAAAACAATAAAACAAAGTAAAATCAAGAAAATATCAACTAAACTATGGTAATAAGTTTAAGTTAATCTAAAATTTACTTTTCCCGGCAACGGCGCAAAAATTTGATACGCTAGAACTTACTTCTCAAATAAGAAGTAAAGCGGTCGTGTCAAGTAAATCACCCAACTAATGAGGTTGGGATCGTTCCCACGAGGAAATTATTGTAGACTTAACTTCAATCTATTATTACTATTGTTCAGACAATTACTTTCTTGGAAAGCAAAAATGATAAAACGGGGGGTTTTCTATTTCTAAATGAATGAAAATAACTAGCGAAATTAAAGGAGACAACTAATAGCTTCAAATGTTGGAGTTTAATCAATTAATAAAAGTAACTAGAGTTTACGTGTTCCCCACAGGTTCATAACTTGATAATTCTAACTATAAAAATTCTTTCCTAGTATCTTGCATGCAAAGTGATAAGTTATGTATTTTTAAATCCTTGGTCCGGCATCTAGAAAATTTCACTCCGCACCTTGGTCCGGCTACGTGTGTTGCTAAGAAGAGTGCCCGGTTGCTGTGTGTTCACGGTCGCAGATAATTGGGCCATTTGCAACTCGATCTGCTTAATCATATTGCATGTGTATCGACTTTTTGCCCAATACCCGCTAAATCACTCCTTAACTCTTAAATGTGCTCATCACTAGCATCGAACCTCCTCATAATTTTGTGCAACATATCCTCAACTCGTGCCATACTATCTCCACCATCCCTAAGAGTAACTTCACGATTTTGAGGAGGGACATAGGGCCCATTCCTATCATTTATGTTACCATAGTTACCCCTGTTGAAGTTGTTGTCGCGATTGTAGTTTCACTCTCGGACCTAATGACCCTCACGGTTATAATGACTATAGATCCGACCTTGGTTCCCTTGACCTTGGTGCCAATTCTCCTTATTAGAGCATTGGGCACTTGGTCGGAAACCCCCCGTCTGCTCGTTTACCGCATAGGAATCCTCCACATAATAGCATTCATCATTTGGTGGTGGTGGTTTAGACAAGTAATTAACTGTATTTATCTTTTCTGCACCCCTAGTGATAAGTTTTACTACCAACTCAAGCTCAAATTCTCATCTGAGCCATTTCTTCACGAATCTTATCAGTGGCTGGGTTGTGAGTAGACTGCACTGCGAAGGTATTTCTCCCAGTATCTGACTTCCTAGTACTCTAAGCTTTATTATTCCGAGAGATTTTCTCTAATTTTTCAGCAATCTCAGCATAAGGACACTCCCCCTAAGATCCACCTGCTATAGTGTCCAACACCACTTTATTATTATCATCCTGTCCCCAAAGAAGTATTCCTTCAGTGACTCATCATTTATACGGTGATTTGGGACACTTCTCAAAAACGAGGTGAATCTATCCCAAGAACTACTAACTGAAAGTTGTTCACTCTGTCTTTGTGGTTTAGTTTCTTGGAGACCAGGTAGTAGCGTGCTAAGAAAACATCCCTTAGTTGGCTCGATGTAAAAATTGAGTTATACGGGAGCTCAGTGAACTATATAGCAGCCTCTCCCGTCAGTCGGAGAGGAAACACTCTTAGCCCTAATACATCCAAGTCCAAGTCAGGACTCCCTACACAGCTTTTACACACTACCCTAACCTTAGCTATATGGGCATGTGGATCCTCATAAGTGAGCATTTGCATCAGGCTACTAGTTACCACAAAGGTGTTGCCTGGTGGTAGAGGGGGCAAGACAAGTAGCCCATCGGAGTTTGCTATATTGTCATAGCCTCTGTAGTATTCTTGGGGCCGTGGAGCGGGATTTTGTCCCCTCTGTTGGTGTTCACCTGGAGCATCAGGTATTAACTGACAATGAACATCAATCGGGGCTTGGATGTTCTGGTTTGGATCATTATCATTAATTCCCATGTTTCGATTCATGTTGCGTAGTGTCTTCTCTAGTTCGTGAACGTAGGGAAACAAGGGTTCTCTTCCTCCTTGTGTATTTGGCATACAAGGAAGATGGTTCTTCAAAAGTCAAAAACATTAAAACAGAGTAAAATCAAGAAAATATCAACTAAACTGTAGTAATAAGTTTAAGTTAATCTAAAAGCTACTTTCCCCGGCAACGGCGCCAAAATTTGATACGCTCAAACTTACTTCTCAAATAAGAAGTAAAGCGGTATTGTCAAGTAAATAACCCAACTAATGAGGTTGGGATCGTTTCCACTAGAAAAATAGTTTAGACTTAACTTCAATCTATTATTACTATTGTTCAGTCAGTTACTTCCTTGGAAAGCAAAAATGATAAAAAAAAAGGGGGTTTTCTATTTCTAAATGAATGAAAATAACTAGCGAAATTAAAGGAAACAACTAACAGCTTCAAATGTTGGAGTTTAATCAATTAATAAAAGTAACTAGAGTTTACGTGTTCCCCACAGGTTCATAACTTAATAATTCTAACTATAACAATTCTTTCCTAGTATCTTGCATGCAAAGTGATAAGTTTTGTATTTCTAAATCCTTGGTCCGGCATCTAGAAAATTTCACTCCGCACCTTGGTCCGGCTACGTGTGTTGCTATACTAACCCTTATCTTTACCTCATATTAAGCATCGTATTCGATATTTGACAAAGTTATTACCTCGTACCAATCAATACTAGCCTATTAGATAGTATACACTCAATCAATGTTGATAATTCTTTTTCTATTTTCTACCTCCTTGGTCCGGCAAGTAGCATTAAGGCGAGTTCTAACGTATGTCATCCGTTAAAAAGACTTCTAAGCGAAACAATTATCAATACATGCAAGACACTATTCTAGAATTGTTATTTTTAGTTAGGTTTTACCTCATTATTCGCCTATGGTTCCCACAACCCTAGTTATGGAGTTTAGCTACCCATAGTCATAATCATAATATTCAAATATATGATATAATAATTCATGCACTTACTTCAATGAGAAAGAGTAAAATCCGAAAGTTTACTTGATTAATCACCATAAATCACCAACAATCAATTACTGAAATTAATTGAAGAACAAAGACTCTCCAAAAGTGTAACAATAATCCTCAAGTCTAATCCACAACAGAAGCTCAAAAATCTAGAGTCTAACAAAGAGTCTAAAAATAATCAAGGGTCTAACCCAAAAAATGAGGTTTTTCAAACTATTTATAAAAAATAAAAACCTAATTATATAAGGACTCTATTTGCTGGAAATCTGCCAAAAAGCGGATAGATCTACGGACCTCGTGATGGACCTTCATGGACTCCGTCGTCCCATACTTATGCAATTTCTTCTTCTTATCTCTTCATTACCCTCGACGGCAGGTATGACGGATCGTCACAGGCACAACGGTCCGTCGAGCGTCTCCATTCCAAAACACTTGAACTCTTGGAATTTGGGTACTAGGACTACTTCTCTGATCTTCATGACGAACCAGCAGGACGGACCGTCATGGATACGACGGTCCGTCACGCACTCCGTTACCCCACACATGGTCAGAATTCCCCATCTTACTTCAGCAACTGCACTCCGATGCCACCTACGGACCGTCACGAGAACGACAAACAATCACAAGCTCTGTAGGTGGTACTTTATGTATTACCTTCTCAAAAACCTCCGCATTCATCTTTTAGACGATTTCCTGCAAATAAAGAGAAACTTACATAAATATTAGTACAAAAAGGCTTTTGGACACACTAAACTTAAGGAAAAACTATTAAAAATTCCGTGATACCACGGTATATCATATGTCATAAGATCTCATACTTAGTACATGTGGAGTGCTAACCCCATTTTATTTAATTTTTCGCAAAAATTTTAGGTTCCGGTCGTTGAGGAGTTTGGGAGGCGACATTATTGAAGGCTTAAATTCTTCCTTTCACCCAAGTGGGGTAGGTCCTCAAATTTCGAGGGCAATGCCATCCTCTAGCTTTGGATTTTGTTATGAGATTATTGACTCTATCATTCCTTTGCTTGTTATTTGAATATTGTACTTTCGTATGACCTATACATGGTCTTGTTGAATTGATGTAAGGGCTATGCCGATATTGTGATATCCGATTAGATGGTATAAGATGAGATAATCATTGAGACTATTTCTATATTCTTAAATATCTATGTGCAATAAAAGTAGACGGCTATGTAACCTTCCTATATGAAGGGTCTATTTATACTCGATATGAATATATATTATGTGTATGTAGAGGTCTATGTGAACCTCAAGTAGTGATACTGAAAGTTTTAATTTTTTCTGCTTTTTTCAACCTATGAATATAATGATATGAAACTAAGAGGCTAGTCTTAGTCTTTAAAAAGGACGACTATGTCGTTCACGTCTAGGGGGTAAACCCGGATGTGACATAAGAAGTCCTAGTTGATTCAAAGCATATCTCCTGGTAGTTGCTAATATTTAGCTTAGAGGATAAGGTTGTGGTTAAGTTAGTGGATCATGTTTCTCTTAGGTGGTTGAGTCTTAATTCCTATTTAAAGTGTCATGTGTATTTTCTTTAAAAATATCATAATATATAATGTTCTCTGGAACTCAACCTCTATCTTCTTGTATGTTGTTTCTTCTTTCTTTATTCTCCAACATGTGGGACAAGTCTTTTACTTATATGATACTGAAAATATTATTTGAGATGATCTCATTCTTACAAGATAAGATTATTTTTATTGAAAATGTTTTACCCTTATATTAGAAATAGTATTTTGACATGTGATTGCTATACATTGAAATCATATGATTTGATAAGATTTAAACGTTCTGTTCAGTTTTGAAATGCTTCTACTAATTACGAGAAAAATATAAATGGAGTAGACCTTGTTGAAACCCTAGCTAACAATGGGTTCGTTAGAAATGATGTAGCTTGTAGTTAAACGCATTATTGATAATGCCTTTGCTAGTGGAAAGGTAGATCAAGTGTACTGTTACTGATATCTCTCGAGTAGGGATTCACTGGTAGAATATTTAACTTTTTTATGACGAGTTCACTGTTATTGGTATTTTTTAAAGAGAAGACCACACTGATTACATGATTAACCTTAAGAAACCTCCCCGCAATAAGATTTGATGTGAAAATGTTTTTCTAAGTGTATTATTAAGTATTTACATGGATTTGACTTATATGAGGCAAATAAGATTGAATATTGTTAATGTTTCGGAAAAGGAAGAGATTTTATCATTTTGACTATCAAAATTGCATGTTTTGTGAGTTGGCCCTCATTATAATTTGTTGTGGTTAAGTATTATTACTCATTGAGCTACTGTCCCGCTCCTCGCTAACTGTTCTTACAAAGAAATCAGGTGTTATTGAAAAGGAATTCATTAACTAGCATGTGAATTGGTAGCATCTGTTGAGCCCTGCATTGCTTCGTGTGGCAAGAGAACTATTTATTTGCTATGTTTCTTTAGTTTCTTTTAAAAAATCTTAGAGTCGCCCCATTGTCATTCCTTTGATTTGAGTAGAAGATTAGTCCTTTAAATTGTAGTCAAGCGACTAGTTTTGAACTTTTCTTTAATTTAGAGATGAATTGGATTAATTGAGTGACAATTAGATCACAGATGAATATTATGTTGTGGTTTATAGGTGCTATTAGTTTTTTTGTAAATTTTTTAACAAGAAAATTCAGGATAGGCCTAAATACAAAGGAAACATTGCTCGTTATGTTGTACAATTCTGGTAAGGCTTGCTTTAGGATTCTCCCCTTTAGCGGCGGTAACATTCCTAACTTGGGTAGTGACACTACAACCCTAGCTGGCCTTCAAGGATCATTACAAAATTACATGAATATATATATATATCTAACTAGTCAACATAAGATGCCCAAAATTCATGCAAGAATTACAGAACTCAATTTAAACAACTCAAGGTATCCACCAACACACATCTCCACAAGAGAATTTTTTGAGACGACACAGGACAAGCATGAGAATCAAAAGAACTGAACCAAAACAAAAGCAATTGTACTATCAAACAAAATAAGAAGTTAATTACCATCAAGTTATAATTATAATCCAAGATGTACGAAAAATCAAAGTAGGTAACAAAATTATAACCCAATTAAATAAAACTCCCTCTACTCCACTAAAAAATAGACAATGTCCTATAAGCCAAAAAATTAAGTAGAAAATTATAGAGAGAGTAAGAGGGTTGCCCTGTCATCTATGAAAGTGGAGAGGTCTGGCCAACAGGTGCAGCCTCATTTAGGGCATCAATGACTTGCTCATCCCCCAACGTAGGTGTAATGGGATCTTTAGTGGGATTGGACCCACTAGAGCCAATCATAGAAGTGTCACAAAGGCACACCTTGTAATCTGCACAATCGCCTTCTCAGGGTATTTCAACTTTGTATTTGGATTAACTGTCTCGGCTATAGTCTCGTCTCCTCCTCAGCACCTAACCTCTCCTACTCAACCTCGAAGGTCTATAAATCATGGGTAAATTGAGACTCTTCAATACTGATTACAAGAACCTCTATGTGGTGCCCTTGGGGACACCAGAATCAGTCCACAAACATGAAATATCAATGGATTTTGATTCATCCACATCACTTATCAACTCTTTTATCCGGGCATATAATCCATAAATACGTTTCTAATACACCTATAGTATTTTCCTATGCACCCTGCATCGCCTTCCAAAGGGGTACAAGGAAGTCTTTATAGCCCGGTCAATCATGGTGGGAACATGTGCCTTAAACCGAGTGTCTCGGTCTGCTGTAAAATATACAAGGTTACCAATCTATAACACAACATCTTGACTCAATGGAGGGTGAGAGATAGTAGAAATAGTAGAAGTACTTGAGGCATAGACAAGTGGGAGGCATAGAGTCACCCTCCAAAGATTCTATATAAACAACCATGGAGTTATCCACCAGTGTTGTCTTCTTCCGCTCGGCCTTATCTTATAGTTACTCCACTTCAATCCAACGAAAATCACAAGCTGATGTTGGGGTCATCCCTATACCCTTCTTGTCCAAAAAAGAAGCATTTACTTTTTGGCGCAGTGATGTCTATGTACTTCTTAGCCCTCATGGGTTTCTCTAGATCAATGATTGAAACCATATTTAGCCTCTCTTTAGCAATGATTGACCCTAACAGATAATCTTTTTTTATGGCGGAGGATAGACTCGTTCTGAGATGGCATCAAAGAGCTACATATAAACCCAAACCAGTATCGCATAGTGATGTGTATGTATTTGTTTTCAATTATCATTCCCTCCTTAATCTAAGGAGTTGTAGTCTCACTCAACAATGGGGCAAGCCAACCCCTCAACCCATCTAATGTATTTTCAAGCTTATTGGCCAACTTGTGACAAATTAGCACAGTGTAGTCCAATGCATTATTAATGTAAGTTTCTCTACACTTCACTTTCCTACCTCGAACTTCACCAACTTCAATAGGGTCAAGACGAACCTTTTTCTTCTTATCTATTTGTAACAGTTATGTATACACATCATAAAAATTCCCTCACCTTAGTGAAACATACAGGTGATGGGCTTTGTGAACTGCACAGATATATGAAACCTTATAAGATCTCATAAAATCTCAGGATATCTATCCATCACACCATCCATGAAAAACTGTGTCTCCTCAAGAATAGTATGCATCCCTACAACTTTGAGATGATTTAGAATCCTAGAGTCTAGGTACCACGAATAGAAGCTGGAACAGGCTCCGTGGCAGTAATAAGATAGTGGATGGCCTTACAAAAGAATCTCACTCCTCCTTTGTTTTACGGATTGTGCTTCCTGGAGTGGATTGAGTCGAATCTCATTGAAACATTTAATGGAGTAATTCAAGCAATCATGCAATTAAAACAACCCAATCATGAATGATAACTAGAACTCTAGGAACATGGATTCAAGAAAATTATGGAGTAATGTAAAATAGCAAAGAGTGTACGAAGTGAAAATAATGATGATGCATAGGGGGGACAGGGAATGATGGAAATAAGATGCAATTATGATAAACTATATTGAATTATTTAAAATAAAGTAGAAAATTAATAAAGAAATGTGGAAGAACGGAAGGAAAAAGAACAAATGCAAGAATTAAGAGGGATTAATTTAAAAAGTCAAAAAGACCATCGGCTCTTCAACTCACGTCCATTTGGAAATCTCGATTAACTCCACCCCAGTTCATCTCAACAAGGTTAGCATACTTTGTTGATGTGCATATTTATTACCACTAAAAGTTATTTTTGTTGTAATTATATTGCTATGAGTACAAGCTAGAGAATGTTGGATATACACGAACTTAAAGAAGTAAGAACGTTAAAAATGAAAAAGTTTAATGAAAAAATATAATATACAATTAGGTTAATAAAACCTGGGTACAATTGATAAATGTTAGTTGTTGAACTATGACTGTTGGCCTGTGATTGCCAAGACTTTTGAGCTCAATTTATGCAGTTTGTAGTCCAGACACTTTAGTTGGGATGAAGGGAGTACTCACATTCTATCCTAGCTTTTATTTGTTTAATAGGTTGCTTGTTGAGTATTTTGTTGTTTAATAATCACCCATTACTTCTACACTTGTAGGTTCTGAGCTCCTATCCATGCGATTGCTCTGCTTTTATTTCCAAGGCTTCTGAAGGACATTGAGAGGTAGTTTCACGTCATCCCTATGAGCCCTCTTTTTTCTTATTTTATGTGTTGCTCTATTCTATAGACAAATACATTGACACTGAAGCTTATCTTTCAATTGTGCATTAATATTAGTGGCTTGTACACGTGACAACCAAGTTTTGATATAGATTAGAATGACTAAGTTTTCCGTTCTTATGTTATTCTTGTTCTACTTTCCGCTTTTATTCGGGTTGTTGGGTTTGAGGCTTACTTTTTTGGTTGAAATAGATGAGTGTCATCACGTCCAATTTTGGGTCATGCCATTGAAGAAGTCAAGAAAAAAGAACTCATGCATGAGAAAGATCAAATATACCACTTAATTTTGCAAAAATATCAAATGTACCTGCATACATTTTATTTTTTTGAGAAAAAATTTAAAAATAAAATTAATTTGAATTAATTTTTTGACTTCTATTAGACAAAGATGGAATATTTGAGTCATTTGTATAACGATACAAGTATATGTGAGCCCCTTTTGTAAGGACCGATATTTTTACTATAAATTGGAAAATTGGTAGGTGTATAATGCCCTTTTACCCTAATTATTTTTTGGTCATGTCAAGTTCATCTTTTTTTGATCGAGTTTGGTACATATTAGATTAATTATTAAAATATGATTTAAAAAATTGTGATTTTACTATTAGAAAAAATAATTATGAGCTTTTGATTGAAAGAAAGTTATAAATATGTCCTTTTATGAAATAGAACTTATGATGCTAGTTAAATAGACAATATATAAAAGGGGGAAAGGATAAATATACCCCTAAACTGACGTAAATGATATGCAGATACACTGCATCATACTTTTTGGTTATTGGTGCCCCTACCGTCCGAAAACTATGGCATATATACCCTTCACGCTAACGGAAGACTAAATAGGAACACGTTGCACCATCTTATCCGACGATATGATATTTAATAAATATCTAATCAGTGGATAAGATATGATTATAACACGTGTATGTCCGTTAGTATAAAGGGTATATATGATCTAGTTTTTGGAAGGTAGGGACGCCAATGCCCAAAAGTATGACAGAGGGTATCTGTATACCATTTACGATAGTTTAAGGGTATATTTGTCATTTTCCCATATATAAATAACAAAAATATGTACTAATCTCAAACTTAATCTTTTGTGGGAGAAAAACAAACACAATACAATTCTTATCTATGTCTTCACGTATACAATCAACTTATTTTCTACTATATAAATAGACCACTTATATTTCTTTTTCTCTATCTTTAATCATCAATCAAAAGGTATATAAAATTTCTCTCTTACATATTTTTTTCTTTGTTCTATTTTAGCTATTTCTTATAGGAATTGACTGTCTACACAATAAATCAAATAGATTAACACTTTATTTTTTTTATTTCTTTTGTAAATTTGTTTTGACAAGCATAAATTAGCATAAAAAAGACAGATTCTGCGGAAGAGCCTAATGAAGAATCATCAAATTCGCATAGAGGATTAAAAAGGCATAGAATACACAGTATGGAACAAATCCAAAGACTTGAAGCGTAAGATAAGTTTTTTTTAAAGAACTTTATCTTTCATATGTATTAAAAAATTATTATTTTTTTGTTTAAAGAGATGATCTTATTTTCTTTAAATGCATGAGTGATAAATTAAAAAATCATTAGCAATAAAATAACTTATTTTTGATATGTGTTTTTTGTGTATTAATTTATATTTAATTTTTATTGTTTCCTGGGGTTGCTTTTATATCTTGCTCTCAATATGGCCATTCAAATTTAATAGAAGATATGTACTTTTGATTTCAATTTAAATTTTTTTATTGGGTTGCTAATATGGTTTTGAAATAGCTTATTCGGATGATTAATCTAGTTTTTATATATACAACTTTATCAATGATCGGTTTATTCTTGTTTATTCATTATCTAATTTCGATTTCTTTCTCATTTTTGCACAAAAAAGAGTCTTTTTCTCATGATGTTCGATACTCCTTTTGAGGATCAATAGATATAGATCTGCATCTAAAAATCTCTTTTAACAGCTCAACTAATCCAGATCGCTTAAAAAAATTCACTATAGTTTGACTATATAGATTTCATTCAAAAGTCCCACTTTAGGAAGGTTAGTTCAGATTCTCATTAGAAAGTCTCACTTTGAGGGATAAACTACTCTCTGCGGAATGTGACAACTCTTATTCCATGACTCAAAATGAGGCCTCTAGTTAAGTATTAAGGAGTATCTGGTACTTGATCTAGGCTCGGCTAATCAAAATTAAAGTGGGGAATTAAGTCCGATTTTAGGGTAAAACGTTTCTTAACAAGGAGGCTTTAGTTCCAATACTCAAACTTGAGACGCTGATTTATGTTCCTACTGCCAATCCACCATGCTTTTTATAACACGTTTCTTTTCTTCTTTTATATACTTTTTAGGTTTATTTTTTAAATAAATGATCAATAAAAAAAATTTCCAGAATTTTCAATGTAGATTCTTTGAGAACTGTCCGCTTCCAAATGAAAATCAACAAAATCGATTGGCTAGGGAAACTGAGATTGAATCTAAGCTGGTCAGGATTTAGTTTCAAAACAAAAGGACGTAAATGAAGGTAATTCTAATTATTTAGTTCTTTTTCTATAATTCAATTGTACATAATTTATTGTTGTTCTTTACGCATACACCATATTACTATTTCTTAAATTAATTTTTTCAAAAATCTAGTAAAAGTGACTAAAAAGGTAAGATCGTTGTATGACAAGGACAGTGCATCTCTTGTTAAATTATTTCTTTGAATTGGGTTAAGTTTTTAGAATGTGTTGATAACTACAACTATTTCTTCGTCTTATTAATTAGGTTATTTTCTGCCACTTTCATTTTTATATTTTCCTCCTTGTACAATCAATTCAATTATTTAGGATTGAACTTTTTAATTCCAATATAATTTTCCTAAATCAGTCATTTGTTTTTGCCTCTTTGATTGATCAATATATTTGAAAGTATGTTCTTTGCCTCACTAATATATGAATTTCACTAAAGTAGATTCTTTTCATTAAAATTAGTTTATCATCCGGCCTCCGAGTTGATTGATTTGTTGCTAAATAAAACAAATGATTGAAAAATGTTAAATTATTCAAAGTACATAAACTCTCAAGTAAGTTCCATAACTTGCCAAGGATTATGAGAATTTAAAGTCAAAGAAAATTTGGTGTTGCAACTAAGAAATAATTATTTTAATTTGTTTTCTATCTTATTTTATAAATGAAGGAAATCTTGCCATATTACATGGATGGACTGAACTATGTCCAGGCTTGTAAAAATGATTTGTATAAACAAATGAACCAATTAATAAATTATTTGTGTTTGGCTTAAAGTAGATCAAAACCGAATTTTCCAGCTCTAACAAAAAAAATTTATTACAGTTTTTTATCATTTTTTGTGAAATTACCATACTAAATAATTTTTTTACAACTAAATTTATCATGTCCAAACTAAGAGTACGATTTTTGATGAGGTATTCCATAGTTATTGAGGATTCTCAAGAAGAGGAGGATATCTTTATCTAGGAGACCAGATGGATAGGATCTAAGGCATAGTATGTGGATGGGTATAAGTTGGGTAGTGTGAGGAATAAGAATAAGTAGGCATCTTGGTATATTCAAATTACAAATTAGAAGCACAAAAAGGAGCAGTCACTATAAAACAATATTTCGGATGTCTCAGCTAACAAAACATAACAACCAGGAACAAAAAATTATAAGGATTATTTAATTTAAAATGAGGATCTTACTTGGTAGTTTTATGGGTTTATTGCAGTTGTATCAACTCCTTGCAGTGATCATGAAATTACTTAGTAAAATCAACAATTTTCGGTGAGTTCAAGGTTTGTATGTTTTGGACCTAGGCCTTACCTTGAGATACGAATGTGACAATGATTGTCAAGTTGAAGATTTCTTCATTGGGTAGACACTAATCATATGGAGGTGCAACCTTACTTCCACAAACTCTTGAACAAAGAGAGGGACAAGGACATTGTACTGGGGAAGTTGGAGCACTCATAGATCATTGCAATTTTTGGTGTTATATGTGTAATAAAGTTGAGGCCTTTGATAAGAGTTTATGAAGGACACATATTAGGGTAAGTGGTTTATTAGATTGTTGACTTGTCTAATTTATAATTTTACACTAATAGTCGCACTATTATTTTGGTTATTAGTTATGGAATTTTACGCTTCTATTATTGTTTTGTCTTATTATGGCTATTGTTTAGGATGATTTGATAGGTTATCTAAAGAATTGACAAGACTTTCTCCATTTTCTATTTCTTTCTCTATAATGTATTTGTATATATTTTTCTTGAGACGGGGGTTTATCGGAAATGACTTTTGTGCTTCCGTGGTAGTTGTAGGATATATATATACTTTATCCTTTCGTGCCCCATTTTTGTGATTTACACTAGGTATGTTATTGTTTACTATATACGTTTTAAAAAGTTCATTTATGAATTATTTTGAGATAAATATTTAGTTTATATCAACCTAATTTTAATCATGTTATACCTTGATTTCTGCCCAAATTTACCTGCATGAAATATGCTAGCAAAACACGTTCAAATTGGGTAAATTAAATTTTTATGGACTAATTTTTCACCTATGTAAACACTCTTCAAAATATATATTTTGTATGAGGAAGAAAGTGTATATTTTTCAAAATCAGAGCGGCAATTTAAAATTATAAACAAAGGTGGAAGCAGAAAATAATTTCACAAATTTTTTTAAAAAGAAGGATTAATTTGGTTCTTTAATTATTATAAAATTCTCATTTTGATATAGTAATGTCTTGCTCAGTACCTAAACCTACAGTTAATTGGAGTGTGCACTTTTGATTCCTTTGTTTGTAAATGTTCACAAATTTAACATAATGGTAAGTTGTACACTTACTTAATTATCTAATATGTTATGTTAAATTTGTATTGTTGCTCAGTTATATATAACAAAAGACAGGAGATTTGTGGTTTAACTTAATTGATCAATCCGTGATTTAAGGCATTTAGCACCTATCTCAATGTTATATTTTGAACTTTGAAATGAAGGGGGTCAGATTTACGGCCAATGCATTGGACAAATGGATAAGAGAACTGAGTTAGCTTAAAAAGCGCTTGGGTGCCCTACGTTTTTTTTATGTTTTAGTTAATTTTTACACATATATGTATATATTCCACCCTTAAGATATCTATTGAGGTGGATGCATATTATGTTGTTCATCTTGTAATTCAAACATACTTAGAACAAAACTTTGAACATCTTTGTAAGACAACAAAGTTTAAGAACATTTTCACAACTAGAAAATTAAAACTAGTAGCGAAACTAGAATCAAAAACAGATTTTTTTAAAAAAATATACAAAATATTTTTCTTAAAGAAGAATTGTTGTTAATATGTGCTTGCAGAAACACGAAGTTACCAAGTTTAATGAACCAGTGAAGAACAAAAGAATAGAAGAACTGAAATTAATTCTCATATCTAAAATTTGTAAAACACATACCAGAATCTGGAAAATTTTTAATAGGAAAAAGATAAGGTCCATTGAACTCACAGTGTCCCCTTAAGAAAATTATTCCCCTCTAGTATCCGAGGTTTGATTTGGTATATGACCTCCCAGGGTAAAATTATCTAATCACCAGAGTATAGATACCAAAAACTCCGGTGTCAGCGAACATCTCAACGGCATTAAAGTACACTTAGGATACTAGATTAAGTAGTTGAAGAAGAAGTCCATGAATTCTATATTAAAATGAGAGGAAATCCCTCAATTTATAGAAAACAAAGGGTAGCGCGAAAAGGTTCTTATTGTGCCTTACCGGAGAGGTCAAAAACCTTTGGAAAAGTCACAATCTTTCAGAAAGGTCGTCACCTTTCATAAAAGTCACAACTTTCCATAAAAGTCACAACTTTTCATAAAAGTCACAACTTTTCATAAAAGTCGCAACATTTCATAAAAGTCACAACTCTTCATAAAAGTCGCAACTCTTCATTTTCCATTCACACCTTTTTAAAATCCAACAATCCCCCGCATGAATGGGGAATGACTCGAAGACAAAGAAACGGACAAGTATGTGTACTTTACAAGCAAGAATTAATTGCATCTGGATAAGTAGGTTTCCCCTTGGACTTTCCGTAGTGAACATATGTCGGATATACTCGGTCAATCGGTAGATGCGATGTTTTTGAACCGTCAAACTTTGGTGTATACCTAGACAACCTTATGTCACACAATTAACCCTTTACTGTTTATGGTTCTTACGGTTATGTTCATTTTAGCAATGAACACCTCCTGGTTTCATGAGTGTATAGATAGATGGGCTTTTGACAATCATCTTCTTTGAAGCGGCTTACACTTCACACTCACATAGGTGATTCCTAACCGTGTTATCGCGTAGATACACTATTTGATCAACTCTGCCAAACTTAGCAAATCATTAAAACCATTAAGCTTTATGAACTCATTAACAAGCCTTAATGTTGTATCCTTGTCCCTGAGCATTGTCTTCATCATGAGAATGGATTGTGTTTGTTGACAATGTCAAACCGTCATTCACAACTTTTTTTTTCTCCTTGAATCTAGCTCTTGGAATCTCCAGTCTGCTAGATAGAGTTACCGCCATGATGACTTGTCCTAAGCCGTAAATTCATTCTCTTAGATGATCTTTTAACTTCCTCTCTAGTAAGGCCTTTTTATAAGTGGATCCGACACATTATCCTTTGACTTTACATAGTCAGTTTTTATAATTCCACTAGAGAGTAGTTTTCTAACGGTATCATGTCTATGTCGTATATGACGAGACTTTCCGTTATGCGTCATGCTCCATGCCCTACCTATTGCATCTTGACTGTGAAAGTGTATGCATAATAATGCCAATGGTTTGAGCCAAAATAGAATATCTATCAAGAAATTCCTGAGTCTTTCAACTTATTCACCGACCTTATCTAGAGCACCTAGCTCAAAGATCATTGTAGAGCGATATATGTCTCTTTTGAAATATTTCAAAGAGACTGCTCCACTACCAATAGTAAATACATATCCACTCGTGAATTTTACTTCATTCGTCCGATGATTCAATTTGCATCACTATGTCTTTCAATATTGTTGGATATTGTTATAATGCAAGACATAGTTTTAAGTATTATTTTAAATACTCCAAAACTCTATTTATTGTCATCTAATGAATTTAATTGGGATCACTAGTGAACTGACTCAGTTTGAAATAGCAAAATGCTATATCTGATCGCACACACTATATGATATACATCATGCTTCCCAAAACTCTAGCACAATCCAATTGTGACTCATTTTTGTTTTCACTATTTTGAAATGAAAAGCTCACATTTATTGGAGACTCGACAATATTGACATCCAAATATTTGAACTAGTTAAGTACCTTTTCAATGCAGTGAGACCGTGAAAATGCTAAACATTATGGAGTTCTACGAATTCCTATATCTAAGATCGTATTAGCAACTCCAATAATTTCCGTTCCACTTGCTTTATAGCATACGTTTAGTAGCATTTATGTCACAAACAATGACGTTATGATTTTAATGTGAACACATTTATCACTTCCATCATTCTTCAATCCATTTGCCGACATGGTTTGATCAAATTATGTCATTGTTTGGGTGCTTCCATAATGTGACTTAACAAGTTCATACACTTTCTTTTATTTACCAGGAACCACAAAACCCTCGGGTTGTTCCATGTGAATTTCTTCGTCCACTACATTAAAGAAAGTTCTTTTTACATTCATTTGATGAATTTGGAGGTCATATACCACACTAATAATTTTTTCGTACGAATTGATGTAATTCTAATTACTAATGAGTATATATATATTGACAAGATCAAAACCTTGGTTTTTTTTTCTAAAGCCTTTGCCACAAAGTCTTGCTTTATATTTTTCAGCAGTTCCATCAACTGTTATTTTCCTTCTAAAGATTCACTTTGAACCCAAAGGTTTATTTTCTTTAAGAAGATCAATTAACTTCCAATATTGTTTATTGACACCATCTTTCCAAAGAATGAGTCTACAAAAGACACAGAAAATGTTACCAAATCATATTCGAAGGAAGTAAATGTCCTTTAACATTTACTAAGCCTCTGAATCTCTTTATTAAGTACATTATCCTTTTCATTTCCTAGGCCTTTTAGACCCTTCTCTAGACTACTCAAGTCAAATTTTACAGTCCACAGTCATAGGTCCTATTTTAGTTCTTTTAGAAATAGGAACTTGGACTTTGACTAGATACCCCCACACTTTGAAATATTTCAAGTTGGGTTTCCTTCCTTTCCATTTCTCATATGGAAAAGATTGTATTCTGATAAAACAAAATCGCTTTCTTTTTAAAAAGACAACTTTTTGTTGTTCCCTTTTGCAGTAAGGATAGTTCCTCCACACAAGTTTTGTGTAAACTCGAACTTATAAATAACGCATCCATAATTTCTTTTAAAGTTCGGTTTTTCATTATAGTGAGGTTAATATGGCAGTAGTTTGATGGATATTCCACTTTCCAAACATATTTTTGCACAATGAGATTTATACTCTCCATTTTTGTCACTTCTTATATTTTTTCACACTGATTTTCAACTTCGATATTACATTTTCTAGACATTTCTATTGCTTCATCCTTACTATTCAGCAAATAGACATAGTCATTTCTAATGCAATTCTCAATAAAAGTAACAAATACTTTTTCCCACCATGAGATAGTGTTAAATTTATACCACAAATGTAAGTGTAAATCAATTCTAAGGGATTAGAATTCCTTTTAACAGATTTATAAGAATGCCAAACATACTTCAAAAACATGACATTTTTATTTATTGCATTCAAAGTTAGGCAAAACTTCTAAGTTGATCAGTTTTCCTTACAAGGTTTTGTAATTGACATGCCCCAAGTGTTCATGTCACAAACATTGACTCAAGCAAGTAAGAACAAATAAGAACATTGAGTTCGACAAGCTCTTCGCGAGGTAGCTTTTTCCTCACTAAGATTTTGTTCCTATTTCTTACAATTTTGTGTGATACAAACATTGTTTAGACCGTCAAATGTCCTTTTCAGAAGGACATTTCCATAACTTTCAATATGATTGTTATAGAACTACCCATAAACAAAGTTTCATCGGATTCAATAAAGACAATATAGTCGAAATGTTATTTTTACAAAAGCATAACAAATGACTATTCACCAATGTTCATGTCTATGCAAATACTTTTATTATAATAGACATATCTTTTTATGAAAAATCACAGCAAGTGATATTTTTTTCCATAAAAGAACACAATTATTTTGAACAAATATATATATAATTTAGATGTTTTATACTAGTCACACTATATACTAGTAATAGAGAGACTCAACAACCACAATATTAGATATACTCCAAGAATTTTGTGGGTATAACATAATACAAAAGTATTATTGAATTTCATATCTTTTGCTCCAAAGTTAAATTAGACACCAAGTCTAATCATAAGCAAATAATCCCCACATTTCAAATGTGATCTCAAAAAAAATTTTCAAGTATTTGAAAATAGTTTTTCCACATATTTTAATGTTGGAAACATTATTCTACGAAAGAATTTTAGTGTTGCAATTCACTTTGACAATGTTTACACAATGTCAAAGTTTATTCCATAGAGACACAAAATCACAAATTCTAAGTCACTGGTATTTTTCCTCTATCATAAATAGACATACATCTTAGTATTTTAAATACTAACAATAAGGACAAAAAAAATTGTACAGTTTATTTCTATATTACATTGAAATTTATAGAAAATCAAAAGTACAACACTGATTTATTATGTGAAGTTTTCATATTCTTCAAACCAATTGCATAGTCCAATTTATCAAGAGTATAAAACCACAAAAGTTTTTAGTCTAAAAAAATCAGACACACTAACATTTCTCATGGAGTACAAAACTACAAAAGTCTTTTTTTTCCTCCAAACAGAATAACACATATTCTTTATCACATAGAAATGTTTTTCTTATCAAATAATCTTTCAACTATAACATTTTGACATACTATTTTATCAAACAAAAATATGCATCTCTCATTTTTGCAAACTAAAGAATTTTAAAGCAACAATATTTGCGAAGTAAAATTCATTCCACAACATATGGTTTGCAGATCTTTTTCCAAAGATACACATAATAAAAAAATAAAAAATCAAAGATGATTACTCTTAGAAACTATTTTCCTCCTTAGATAATTTAATAAGAAGGTTACCTAGTAATCTTTAAACGGAATACTATAAAAATTTTCTGTTACATTGTCACTTCGACTTTGCAAAACAAAGCAACGAATTCTGGAGAAGTAATGCATTTATATTTTACTTCTATGATCAGATTCTCTCAATCAGTAGAATAAAAAAAATACTAACATTATATATAATTTCCTTAAGATTGTTGTTCATCATGTATTTCTAACATACTTAGAACAAAACATTGAACATCTTTGTAAGACAACAAAGTTTAAGAACATTTTCACAACTAGAAAATTAAAACTAGTAGCGAAACTAGAATCAGAAACAGGTTTTTTATAAAAAATATACAAAATATTTTTCTTAAAGAAAAATTGTTGTTAATATGTGTTTGCAGAAACACGAAGTTACCAAGTTTAATGAATCAGTGAAGAACAAAAAAATAGAATAACTGAAATTAATTCACATATTTAAAATTTGTAAAACACATACCAGAATCTGGAAAAATTTTAATAGGAAAAAGATCAAGTCCACTGAACTCACAGTGTCCCCTTAAGGAAATTATTCCCCTCTAGTATCCGAGGTTTAATTTGGAATATGACCTCCCAGGGTAAAATGATCTAATCACCAGAGTATAGATACCAAAAACTCTGGTGTCAGCGAATCACGCAACGACAATAAAGTACACTTAGAATACTAGATTTAGTAGTTGAAGAAGAAGTCCATGAATTCTATATTAAAATGAGAGGAAATCCCTCAATTTATAGAAAACAAAGGGTAGTGCGAAAAGGTTCTTATTGTGCCTTACCAGAAAGGTCACAAACCTTTGGAAAAGTCACAATCTTTCAGAAAGGTCGTCACCTTTCATAAAAGTCACAACTTTCCATAAAAGTCACAACTTTTCATAAAAGTAGCAACTTTTCATAAAAGTCACAACTTTTCATAAAAGTCGCAACATTTCACAAAAGTCACAACTTGTAACGACCTGTTTAGTCGTTTTGAGCAGTAGAGTTTATTTCTGGTAATAACTGTCTGGGTCGACGGATCCCACGACGGACCGTCATGGGCACGACGGACTGTCGAGGGGGTCTCGTTCCAAAACACTTAGATTCTGAAAATTTGGGTACTGTGATCGACTCTCTGAACTTCACGACGGAATGGCAGGACGGACCGTCGTTGGCGCGACGGACCGTCACAAATCTTTCCACAAAATTAACTCTCTGAACATTATGACGGACCTGCAGGACGGACCATCATAGTCATGACGGACCGTCACAGGCTGCGTAACCCTGACTCGGTCGGATTTCTGCTAAAAGTTCTTAAGGGGCGTTTTGGACTATTCATGCTAATAATTATAAAGTTAGTGGGTTAATGTTAATAATTCAATTACTTGGGGGTTAAAGGAGATAACCTTGAAATAAATAGTGGGTTATTTTTATCATCTTTTATACTTAATTATATGACAATTAGGGTAAAAGAAAAAGGGTTTGAATAAGAAAAATAGAAAGAACAGAGGGAGAAAGGGAGAACGAACGAGCGAGAGAAGAGAGAACGAAGAGGAAAGCGAAGATTTTGAGGAGTTGCTTGCGTGATCACGAATTATTCGGTGGAGGTAGGTTATGGTTTATACTATCTCATAGTAAACTCTAAATAGCGATTGATATGTATTGGGTAGTATTGTAAAGTCTTCTATATGCTTGATTGT
>NC_028645.1:58700106-58719909 GCF_001406875.1 Solanum pennellii | reverse complement strand
AAAGGCAGGGAGCATGGGAAGTCTAGCTCACTTGCAGGTTTCTAGACGCCCATTGTCTAGAGAGGTTCAGACTCTGGCTAATGACTTATGAGGCTGGAAGTACTAGAGAAGGGAGGATTTTTGGCCTGTGTGGAGGCAAGATCTTCCTTTCTTGACAAGATTAAGGGAAAGTAGTTTACTGATGAGAAACTGATTCGGATTCGAGATAAGGTGTTGCGAGGAGAGGCTAAAGAAGCAAAAATCGATGAGGAAGGTGTGTTGAGGATTAATGGAAGGGTATGTGTGCCTCGTATTGATGATTTTATCCACACTATTCTTACAGAGGCTCATAGTTCAGGATATTTTATACATCCTGGTGCAACCAAGATGTATCGTGACCTAAAGCATCATTTTTGGTGGAGTAGGATGAAGCGTGATATTGTTCATTTTGTCACCCAATGCCCGAATTGTCAGCAGGTAAAGTATGATCACCAGAGGCCCGGAGGAACACTTCAGAGAATGCCCATTCCTGAATGGAAGTGGGAGAGAATTGCAATGGACTTGGTGGTTGGTCTTCCAAAGACATTGGGTAAGTTCGATTCTATTTGGGTAATTATGGACAGATTAACTAAGTCTGCTCACTTCATTCTGGTCCAGGTGACATACAATGCAGAGAAGTTAGCCAAACTCTATATCTCAGAGATTGTTCGATTGCATGGAGTTCCACTTTCCATCATATCAGATAGAGGTACGCAATTTACTTCTAAGTTTTGGAGAACATTGCATGCTGAATTAGGTACTAAGTTGGATCTTAGTACTGCCTTCCACCCTCAAACCGATGGTCAGTCTGAGCGAACGATTCAGGTATTGGAGGATATGCTTCGTGCATGTGTGATAGAATTTGGTGGTCATTGGGATAACTTCTTACCCTTAGCAGAGTTCTCATACAATAATAGCTATCACTCAAGTATTGATATGGCCCCATTCGAAGCATTGTATGGGAGGAGATGTAGGTCTCCCATTGGTTGGTTTGATGCATTTGAGGTTAGACCTTGGGGTACTGATCTTTTGAGGGATTCATTAGAGAAAGTGAAATCTATTCAAGAAAAGCTTTTAGCAGCTCACAGTAGGCAGAAGGAATATGCAGATCGAAAGGTGAGAGACTTGGAGTTCATGGAGGGTGAAAAAGTTTTGCTGAAGGTTTCACCCATGAAGGGTGTGATGCGGTTTGGTAAGAGAGGTAAGATAAGCCCAAGGTATATTGGACCATTTGAAGTACTTAAGCGAGTAGGGGAGGTGGCTTATGAATTAGCCTTGCCTCCAGGACTCTCAGGAGTGCACCCGGTATTTCATGTGTCTATGCTGAAAAGATACCATGGGGATAGAAACTACATTATTCGTTGGGATTCAGTTCTTCTTGATGAGAATTTGCCTTATGAGGAGGAGCCTGTTGCCATTCTAGATAGAGAAATCCGCAAGTTGAGATCAAGGGAGATTGCATCCATCAAAGTTCAATGGAAGAATCGACCAATTGAAGAGTCCACTTGGGAGAAGGAGGCTGATATGCAAGAAAGATACCCACACCTGTTTACAGATTCAGGTACTCCTTTTCGCCCTTGTGTTTTTTTCTTCTTGTGATCGTTCGAGGACGAACGATGGGTAAATTGGTATCTATTCTAATGACCTGTTTAGTCGTTTTGAGCAGTAGAGTTTATTTCTTGTAATAACTGTGTGGGTCGACGGATCCCACGACGGACCGTCGAGGGGGCCTCGTTCCAAAACACATAGATTCTGAACATTTTGGTACTAAGATCGACTCTCTGAACTTCACGACGGAATGGAAGGACGGACCGTCGTTGGCGCGACGGACCGTCACAAATATTTCCACAAAATTAACTCTCTGAACTTTATGACGGACCTGCAGGACGGACCGTCACAGTCATGACGGACCGTCACAGGCTGCGTAACCCTGACTGGGTCGGATTTCTGCTAAAAGTTTTTAAGGGGCGTTTTGGACTATTCATGCTTATAATTATAAAGTTAGTGGGTTAATGTTAATAATTCAATTACTTGGGGGTTAAAGGAGATAACCTTGAAATAAATAGTGGGTTATTTTTATCATCTTTTATACTTAATTATATGACAATTAGGGTAAAAGAAAAAGGGTTTGAATAAGAAAAATAGAAAGAACAGAGGGAGAAAGGGAGAACGAACGAGCGAGAGAAGAGAGAACGAAGAGGAAAGCGAAGATTTTGAGGAGTAGCTTGCGTGATCACGAATTCTTCGGTGGAGGTAGGTTATGGTTTATGCTATTTCATAGTAAACTCTTAATAGCGAATGATATGTATTGGGTAGTATTGTAAAGTCTCCTATATGCTTAATTGTGTGCATGCATGATGTGATTATATAATTGTGATGAATTAGCATGATGAGGCTGTTGAATCTTAAACCTTAAAACCTCTTTGTTAATGATGATGTCTTGGCATAAAAGAAGGCTTGATGAACTAAAAGAATGAGGTTAATGGATCGGGTGTCACGAACCGACACGTAGTATTAGGGGATCGGAGTGTCACGTTCCGACACCAGGATAGTAGGGGATCGGAGTGTCACGTTCCGACACATAGTAGTAGAGGATCGGAGTGTCACGTTCCGACACAAGAAGAACAAAGAGAATGAATCTTGAATTATGCTAACATACTCAGATTTTAAAGAAACCTATTTCCCAAAAGAGTATGGTGTGGAGGCTTGAGTCCTCATAGATGTGTTTGGTGTTGTTGTAAATGATTCTTATACTTGTTGCTATCACCTGTTAAGTATTTGGTTGGTTTTATGTATTATTCGATATATATTGCTTTCTATTTTGAGTTGGCCGATGATACCTACTCAGTACTTGTGCCTTGTACTGACCCCTACTTGTAATTTTCTTCTTTGTTATTTGTGGAGTGCAGCAAACGTGCCATCTACTTCAACTCGTCCTCAACTCTAGCCAGTCTTCATCACGTCAGATTTCAGGGTGAGCTATTGTTCCTAGCTTGGACTGGATTCTCTCTCATTCATGTCTTGATGCCTTGAAGTTCTGGCATGGACTAGCTGTTTAACTTATTTTAGCTTCTTAAATACTCTTAGATTTAGTAATTTGAGGATAGATGTTCTTGTGGTGATGATTTTCCAGTTTTTGGGAACAATAAGTATTGAGTTTTTAGAAGTTATTTAATCGATTTTCATTAATGAGTTTTAAGTCTTCCGCATTATATTTTGTTTATTATGGTTGAAATGTTGGGGTTTAGATTGGTTGGTTCGCTCACATAGTAGGATAAGTGTGGGTGCCACTCGCGGCTCGTTTTGGGTCGTGACACAACTCTTCATAAAAGTTGCAACTCTTCAATTTCCATTCACACCTTTTTAAAATCCAACATATTATAGGCACCGAGTTCATTTGAATCCCATAATTTTACACAAACACAGTTACATGAAAAACATCACTAGATTTTCTTTTAAAATGTTGTATCTAGATCCATAATTGTATAAATTCAATGAATTAAGCTTTATATGCCAACTAAAAAGGGTTGTCACATCTACACCTTACATGATGTTAATCCAAATTTGTGGATGTCCTAATGTGGGTACTAAAAACTAGGTGAAAATCCCCCCACCCACCCCAACCAAAAAAGTGTTAAATACCTAAAAAGTCTTAACCCATTAAGTTTAGATCTTGAATTCATTTATGCCCCATGCTTATGAGTTGCACCCGCCCTTGACGAGAAAGATCAAGTTGAATGAAATGATGTTAATTTATATATATTTATAAAAACTTAATTATGTGCTCCTATCCTTTTATGTTCTTAAATCATTCTTATTATAAATAATATATACATTTTATTATAAGTAAATTAACTTAACAACTTTTTTTTTGCAGTCTTAAAGAGTATCATAACTCATCTCAAGTGTTCCTGAAAGGCCTTCTCTGATGGTTTCAAATTTGGCACCATCAAAATCAACTATTGGATATCCTCCTCCCTTTGGTCAGAAAAACAATACTAATAATAATGTTCAAGCACATTCAATAAATACTAATAATATTTCAATAATGTCTCACAAGAACATTACAAACTTCATGATAGGCAAAAAAACAAAAATGTACGAGATTGTTGTGGCTTCTATGAATGAAATGGTTGAACATTGGAAAAGAAACCATCCAATTTGGGTAGATTCCTCAAGTGAAGGGAGGTGTTTTGTTCATCATGAGATTTATAAAAGAACATTTCCAAATCCAAATCGACCTTATTAACAATCATCGTCTACTCGAATTGAATTATCCAAGGATTGTGAAGTTGTGTCAATGACTGCAAGTGAGTTGATCCATAATTTTCTTGATTTAGTAAGTTTCTTGAACTCTTTCATGTTATAATTTTTCAGCTCACGTGTTTTATTACATGCGTTAGCCCTAGAATGATGTATTTCTTTAGCATATATCAGTACTAGGATTTAAGCCTATATATAGATTGTGTGTATGCTAGGCACTTTGATTTTAAATTAAATTTTGGAAAGTAGCTAGTGATTGAGAATTCGTTGAAAACTTACTACTTTTGATACGTAATCATACCATGTTAGTATCATGAATTTCTAACTCGAGCATGTGAAAGATCGAATATACATTCATTTTTTTATTTGAATCTAACACATTGTCATGAATTCAATAAATTGTCTATTTTTAGTAGACTGATACGATTTTAATTTAAATTTTATCCCACACAATATTCATTAGGATGAGTTTAGATGGAGTGAGGGACATGGACAAATGAGTACTTATTTTGAGAAATAGTTATTATTATGATTGTCCTATAATTAATCATATACTTAAAAGATATTAATTTGTATATGTAGGTCAAATAGATGTATTTGTTTCCTACTATAGTCACAAAAGCTAGGACTGTTGAAGTTCTTGATTCTTGGAGTTTGGGAGGCTCTATAAAATTGGTAAGATACTGATGCATCTTTTAGATCTTCTTCCATAGATATTAAATAAATATTATAATTACTTCATAAAAATGATCTAATTTTTTCTTGGTTCTTGAATACAAATGTATGAAAAGTTGCATATTTTATTTCCTCTAGTGGAAGCTGGAGATTTTTTTTACGTTGTTGTAGACAATTTGATCCAACAACATGGATTATGATGGATGTTTCTTATGATCTATTCAATGAGATTCAAAGTGGTGTACATTCTTATCCTTGGAAGTTTCCTTCTGGTTGTGCGATTCAAGATATGGGTAATGGACAAAGTAAGGTATGAATCATTTCATCTCTCTAATAATATAACTATTCATATAATAGGAAAAGCATGAGCCTTAAGCTCTCTACACAGGAGATCCAAATTACTAGGGTCTTTATATGTATTCTTGTCTTGCACTTAAGCAAAATTCTTAATAGAGTTATTGTTTACTTCAAACTCCATATTGATTTACAATTCTACTTCAAGTAAGATTCTTTCTTCAACTCAAACTCCTAGCTTCTTTGGACTTCTTCTTCAAATTTAATTCATTGATTCTTTTGTATTGTAGTCGAACTTCCACACTTCAATTCAGCAGTAATTTGAAGAGTTCTACTGTAAGTGAGACTCTTTATTCACTTAAAACTCATTGCCTCTTTAGACTCCTTCAAATCAAACTTATTGATTCTTCAATCAATCAGATGTTTATTTCCACTGGATTTTCTCATAAAATTAACATTAATCATTATTTATTAATTATCAAAACTGCATAAATCTCAACACTTAAATTATCCAGTTTAATGACATATTTCAAGAAACAAATAATATTAACTATGATTGGATTCTTATTTTTCATATGTATAAATAACAATGTTTCTAACTTGTATCTTTTCATCCTTAATCTTTGATTATTGAATCAAAAGACATTTTATATGGTCAAATTTCTGTTTTGACTTTTAGTCAGTTAACAATAAAAACACACACACATTTAAATTACATATACTGATAATTTAAAAATCTTTTTTCACGTTATCTCTTTTAGTACTTCCACTAATATTTTAAAATTATTGTAATGTATATACAACCTTGTATGCAAAAGGAAATGGTAGTGCTCAAAGAGACAGGCATTGATAGTATGGGAGCATTTTTAGTATATGCACCCATAGAGTTACCAACAGACACATGAATTGTCAAGGGAGGTGATGCAATAAAAGTTCCCATTTTCCCCTCAGGTATCATCGTAAGTCCTGATGGTTGCCTCTCCTCGGATAGGGACAGTACTGCAAATGCAGAAAATAATTCAATTTTGACAGTGACCTTTTGAAATATTGATTAGTGGTCATAATAATCTAACCTTCCAGAAGCAACAAATATAGGTAGTGGCTTCTGTTCATTACCTTTTGAGCAACATAATTTTAAAAATCAAAGCAACATTGGGTTGCTCTGGTTTATGATTGTTTAATTCATGTTGTTTATTTGTTTGTTTTGATGATTTTGAAACTTAGACAATTGATGGTTTCAAAGATGATGCACTCCCTTTTTTCTTTCTATTGAAAATCTCAAGACTATGAGATATGTGTTGTCGCAATTGTCATTTATAATGATACACTTATTTGACACTTCTAATTTATAGGGTTTTTTTCCATTTTTATTCTGTTTGGTTTTCTCTGATCATTGTTTTTGTTATTTGTTATGTTACAATATCATGCCTTCCTGATTTTTCTAGTTTAATCTAGTGGAGTAGTATAGAAATAGTATCCATGTGTATATGGAATACTATATGAACAGTATGCATGTGTGGATGGAAGTATATGTTGTGAACACATATAGCCCATACTCTAGCCAAATTATTCGGCCTAGGGCTATGTCATGAAAAGTCTCACGAATTAGACATCCGAAAAATAGATTTACTTAGGGTCTAGGTTGAGCACCCATTCTTGTCTTCTGCACACACTCCTTACTTGGTTTCTTACTTTCTTTCTTTCTTGGCTACAACTCAAATGACCACATTTATTTATAGGTGGTAATTTATGGAAGGATCTAGTGAAGTATCGGATATGTACGATTCTACACTAGAGTGTTCCTCCAACTACATAATTCTGCAAAATATCTGCACTTTCTCTTAGGAACAATCATTCTAGATACATCCTTTCATATGTTTACAACTTTTGAATATTCTAGGTACTTCTCTGGCATGTCTAAGCTTTCTAAGTTGGTGATTAATTCTTAACATTTTCTAGAGCTAAGCTTCTCATCCTCCATGCTTATCTCTATTCTTTAGTTACATGTTATTTCAGTAGTTTCCAGTGTAATTCAATAGTTTAAGTGTTGGTGTTATAATTTGGCTAGTATTCTAGTTTGTTACTTTACACGTAAAAATTTAATGACGTGGCCAGTTTCTCCCACGCTTTTAATGCTATATATATATTTTTTTTGGTTTTTTTCAAAACATATTTAACTTGTAGCCTACGTTGACATACATCAAACAAACCTCTGTCTCCTCCTTTATTTCTCTTCTACCAACTTGTCTTGTCTCTATGATCTATAGGTTGTTGTTCGTCCATCTTTGAGTATAGCAGGCGCACTAGTATTTTTTTTTTTTGGGCACATTAGTCTCTTTTTGTGTCCTTAGAATGAAAAAGGCACCAAGACAATTTGCTACTTGGTTTCCTTCTCTGTAGCGGCGAGTGATTTTGATTCCAGCACTCTTCTTGTAGTTAATGATTTTGTCCACAAACTGGAAAAGCATCAGGTAGAAAGAATCGTCCTTTGTCACCATGTTGGTTTTGCATTGAGTCCACACCATTTAACTTCAAACTCTATTGAATAGCTTCATTTAGCGATATTGCTACTGTTACATTAAATCACCTTGACTATCTCTAAGTATTCCACATATACTATCTTTTCTCATATTTTTTTAAGAAACTCCCATTAGTGTTCGCTGTTCACTTTGATTGTTCCATAAGGAGCCTCGTTCCACCATACGTATTTCCATCTCTTACAGTTCTAAGCCTTTCTACTATATATGTCCATTTTGTAATAGGCCGGACTAATTCGACTTTTCTATGTGCGAACAACCCTGATATTTAAATATACTCGTTAGCGTCATTTATTAACTCAACTCATTTTGATCAATCTAATTCAAACCATATAAAATCTTGGATTGAGAAACATAGGTGTTGAGCGGCTTGGCCTACCCATTGACAATTGTTTAGCCCATTTTGACTCAATTCGTTTCAGCTCAATTAGTAACATTTGAGCGGATTAATATCCAACTCATTTTTTTAATTCAACACATTTTATTTTGCCCCCACCAAATTTGACTCTACACACTCATTTGACACCCCTAAACACCTGCCCTAATTATCATAGATGAATTTAAATCCATCTTTATTTAAGACTATATGATTGTTATAGGATCATTTGAGACTAGTTAAATGGAAGAAATAATCATAAAATAGAAGGTATGACATAATGTTTAACCTAGGTAACTAATAAGACGATATGAATGTTATAGGATCATTTCTATTAGCGGTATATTTGATGTAACAAATCGAACCCCAATTATTATGTAGATTTAGTTGTATGCTGATTGATGTTGGCAAATGTAGAAGTTAGCCTTGCTAGAAAGGAAGAATCATGAAGTTGGTTCAGACTTGTCTTAACGAAAAAATTTTCTTAGGAAAGAGATGCCCATAAGTTAATTTAATTAAATGTTTTTGACAGATAATGTGCTTCATGTAAATATGGTGACACAAATCAGTATGTATCGGTTATCTTTTCCTAACCAAAGAGATTTTCACTGTTACAAATCAAGCCAAACAAAGTAGGAAACAGAATTAACATACCCTGCCTATATCTCCATTAATCAGAATCTGCTGCAACTATAATTTGGATAAGTGGCTGCTTCCAAATCTAAGGATAAAATACGCTAAGATTTGTATACAAGCTACGGAGTATTTGATGGTAACTCTATTTTTTCTACATGTTATCAATTTGTGAAAAAATGTTCTTTTAAACATTCAAAGCATGTTATTATGAAAGTTATTAATGAAGTATGAAAGTTGGTTTCATACTTTTAAAGTAAAGAAAACTATTTCTTTTAATCCACCTCCATAGTGTGTGTGTGTGTGTGATCGGGTTGACTTTAGAGTAGCTAGTGAAATTGTTTCCATTTGGTCGGGAGGTCACGCGTTCATGTCGTGGAAACAACCTCTTGCACAAATAAAAGGTAGGGCTGCAAACAATCTTGAAGAGATTCATCAATGCCTGGGATTTCTCAAATATCTCTGTGAAATAATATTAACTAATTGTAAAATTCTTAAGCGGTTTCCATCTCTGTGCATCAGTTCCCTTAAATATCTTACTCTACAAGTGTGCTCTAGTTTAGAAAATTTTTCATGAAATACTCGGAAGTAGGGAACTAGAGACGGAGATTCACATGCTATTGTGATGATGAGGGATCTAAATTCAGTGCATTTTTTATTTCCATGTTTGCTGTGCCAGAATGTCTTTTCAACGCAGCATGACATCTCTGCTTCAAATTCCCTGTCACTACGAGCGTTTACCATTAAGCATGGTGGGAATGGATAAAAGTGTATCAGTGAATTTGCCTTAAAATTTGTATGCACCTGATAGCTTATTTGGATTTGTTGTATGTTGCTCTGGCTGGTTAATTTGACATATGAAAATTTTGTAAAACAGTTTGGTAGTGAAATCTAGTGATCAAGCTCTCTAACTTTTGCGATACTATTGCAGGGGACATTTTCATATTTGTACCACGTTAAACGTGGAGGTTCAATTTAGGATAGCGGAATAGATCTTCAAGTAAAACAATCTTCTCAAACTTTCCGACCTGATAGATATCATGTTCAAGGTGATAATGATAGATTGAGAAAGACGATTACTAGTAGAACTTAGTGCCTGAAGCATTAAGTGGTGTGGCTTAATTATGTCCTGCATTAATTACCAGACTAATTTTTCCTTCATGAAGTAAAAATTTGGTGGAAGAACCTAATCTCATATACTATGAACCAAAATTAGCAAGGCAGTCAGTTGTATAATTAGCTTCTCTATAACAATGTTTGATTTTGAAACACTGACTTTAGCCTTGTCAATTTTCACGTTAGAGATAATCAAGAAGTTTGTTTCTATCATATTGCAGATGCCAAAGTAAGAATGGGAGATCATATCCATATTACCATCATGGCTTGTGAAAATTCCACCACAAGCTGCTTCACCAGGCACTGAAGCGTTTAATTAACCCATGCCATATTCTCAAAAAAAAAGTTTGAACGACTCTGTGCAAGAAAACTCTATCTAAGGAACTCTGCAATATATCCGAGTAACTTTGCGAGAAGGGTGTTTCCTCACAAAAGGGGTCGCAGTGACCAGTCTTGAGAGACTCTTATGGTTTATTCCACCTGTTATTAAGAATTGAATTTGATCTGCAACTTAAGCACTCAACTCCTTCCAATTAGTTCTACAGTTCAAGCAAGGAAATTGAGTCTTAAGGATCACAATAGTGTCATCTCCATAGAATAGATGAGAGATATTAGGTCCCTTTTTGTTGGTCCGAGGAGGGATGAAGTTTTGTCTTAGACGACCACTGACACTGCAACAAAAAGAACATTTATTGGCAATAAATTTTCTTTTAGTGAAAATATTTATTAATGATGCGAAAATATTGTTAGTTTAGTAATGTGTGAATGGGAAAGAAAAGAGATGATGTGGGAAAGTGAGGGAACGAATTTGGAGGGAAAATGAAAAGTAATTTGCAAAGTGCAAATGAAAAGTCATTTCTCCCATATCGGAAAAAGAAAGGAAAATTGTTATCCTTATACAAGGAAACACTTCCTTTACATCTTAAAGAGCTAAGAAGAAGGTGCCCTCTCGTGCCGTCGTCGTAGCTTGCTCGGCCTCGGCTTGGGCTTGGGCTTGGGCTTATTGATAATTTTTTTGAACAAAATTTATTTAATCGATTTTATTAATCAAATAAATCATGTTAATCTTATATCTTGTAAATTAATTCAGGAAAATTAACAGAATTAATTCATGTGTAACGGTAACATTCCAAAAAGTCGTTACTTTCCGAAAAGTCATTAATTCCCAACATACACATTTTCCGAAAACATGTTATTTTTTCCAAAAGACGCAACTTTCTTGATAAAAAAGGTCTGAACAGATTTCTCCGAATACACATGTTTCTTGCTGAAAATTGCTATAAAGGAAGTCATTTTTCTTTTTTTCAAATACTGAAAATATTTCCTTCTCTGCATATATGTTCTCTCAAAACCAATGTGTCGATCGACTGAGTCTCTGTGACTTGTTGCTCTTCTTAAGTTCGCTGAAGTTAAAGAAGTTTGCGGTACCGCTATTTCTTTAACAGGTTTAATCAATTTTATCTTGGGAGAAATTAATCTGTAACCTCGGGTACAGTGAGGGGATTAAATTTCTTAAGGAGACAGTAATTTCTGTGTACTCGGATTATTTTATTTTGTCTAATTCATCTTAATTTTGTTTCTGTTTTGACTAACCTTATAAGTACAAGTTAATAACAATCTTAAGAAACTTAATAACTTTCTGTATTTAAGGTTTGTGCAGGTTAAAACCTTTATGATTTTCTACTCTTCTTGAATTTTTAAAATTCATTTGATTAACAATTAAAAGAACATAAATTTTTTTTCTTAAATTAGAAACAATATGTGTAAGGATTTGTTCGTTACTGTTAGTATTTTAAATACTAAAATTACCTACGAGATGTGACAAAAAATGACTAAATCAAGTCAAGTCAATGCTGGAACAACGAGTACCGCAACAGTAAGTGCTGCAACAACATTGGTTGCACACAATCGTTCAACTGCTGCCTTAGCACCAACTAAGAAACCTGCAAAGTTTTTCTGGAGTCGACTTCAATAGGTGGCAGCAGAAGATGTTCTTCTATTTCACTACGTTGAGTCTGTAGTGGTTCATTAATGAGAATGTTCCTATTATGTCGGATGATACTCCACCTGAAGAACAATTCTTGGTAACAGAAATATGGACACACTCAGATTTTTAGTGTAAAAATTATATTCTGAGTGGCTTGCAAGATGATCTGTACAATGTGTACATCAATGTCAAAACCTCAAAAGGACTCTGGGATGCTTTAGAAAAGAAGTACAAAACAGATGATGCCAAAATGAAGAAGTTTATTTTGGTAAAGTTTCTTGATTGTAAGATTATAGACAGTAAGACCGTCTTCACCCAAGTTCATGATTTGCAGGTCATAATTCATGATCTCCTTGCTGAATGTATAAGTTTATTTAATGCCTATGTTAGAAATATTATGTTTTCCCTTAATACTCACATAATCTTCAATGTAGGATTGATTGTGAATGATGTCTTTCCAAAGGAAGTCATTATTGAGAAGTTACCTCTGTTGTGAAAGGACTTCAAAAACTACTTGAAACATAAACGCAAAGAGATGACTTTTGAAGATCTCATTGTAAGGTTGAGAATAAAAGTGTATAATAAGGATGAAGAAAAGAGGTCACATGGTAACTAAGCAATATCAGGAGTAAATATTGTTGAAGAAGATCCCACAAAATTAAAGAAAAGAAAGAAAACATCTGGTCCAAAAAGCAGTCCTCCTAAGAAGAAATTCAATAGAAATTGCTTCAATTGTGATAAACCTGGTCATAGGGCTACTGAATGTCGGTTTTCTAAGAAGGACAAGAAAAAGAAGAATCAAACAAACTTGGTTGAATCCAAAGGAGAAATGAACGATCTCTGTGCAATGCTTTCCGAATGTAATTTGGTCGGAAATCCAAAAGAATGGTGGATAGATTCTGGTGCCTCATACCATGTTTGTGCCAAGAAAGAATTATTTTCATCATATACTCCAGCAGCTACAGATGAGAAGTTTTTTATGTCAAACTCCATTGTTGCAAAGGCGGAAGGAACTGACAAGATCCTATTAAAGATGACATCAGGCAAGGTGGTGACTTTGAACACGGTCTCGTATGTTCTAAAATTGAGAAAGAATTTTGTTTCAATTCCAATTCTCACTAAGAACGGATTCAAATGTGTATCTGTTTCAAATAAAGTAGTAGTAAGTAAGAAGATATGAATGCAGGAAAAGGCTACCTCAGTGATGGCCTTTTCAAACTTAGTGTAATTGCAATTGATATGAATAAAGATTCTGCTTCTTCTTACTTGCTTTAGTCTAAATTTAATGGCATGAACGTTTGAGACATTTTAATAACAAAACTTGCGAAAACTGATTAACTTAAATGTTTTGCCAAAATTTGAGTGCAATAAATCAAAAATGTAAAATTTGCGTTGAATCTAAGCATGCTAAGCATCCTTATAAATCTGTTGAAAGGAATTTAAATACTTTAGAACTGATTCACACTGATAATTGTGACATGAAGTCAAAACGATAATGTTGTGGGAAAAAGTATTTCATTACTTTTATTGACGATTGCACTAGATATTGTTATACCTATTTTCTAAATGTTAAGGATGAAACAGTAAATGTATTTAGGTAATATAAAACTGAACCTAAAAATCAATTGGATAAAAAGATCAAAATGATCAGAAGTGGTAGAGGTGGAAAATATAAATCTCCACTTGCAGAAATATGTTTAGAAAATGAAATAATCCATCAAACTACTACTCCGTGAACTCCTCAATCTAATGGGATTACATAAAGGAAAAATCGAACTTTAAAAGAAATGATGAATACATTACTTATAAGTTCAGATTTACCATCGAACTTGTGGGGGGGGAAGCTACCATTACTGCAAATCGAATACTCAATAGAGTGCTTCACTCAACGACACATGTTATTCCATATGAGAAATGGAAAAGTAGAAAACACAACTTGAAATATTTCAAAGTGTGGGGGTGTCGAACGAAAGTCCAAGTTCCTATACCTAAGAAGGTAAAAATAGGGCCTAAGACTGAGAAGAACCAAAAGAGAATGAAACCAATGAAGAGAGTCCAATGGGCAGTAAACGTCAAAGGACAACCACTTCATTTGGATACAATTTTGTAACATTCATTCTTGAAAGTCAGCCTCAAACACTAAAGGAAGCAATGTTTTCTAGCGACTCAACTTATTGGAAGGAGGCTGCCAATAGTGAAATTGAATCAATTCTAAGCAATCATACTTAGGAGTTGGTTGATCTTCCTCCAGGAAACAAACCCTTGGGTTCAAAATGGATTTAAATGGAATATGAACGATGATGGAATTATTGACAAATATAAAGCAAGACTTGTTGTCAAAGGGCTTAGACAAAAAGAAGGTCTTGATTATTTTGCTACATACTCGCCAATAACTAGGATTACATCAATAAGGATGCTAATTGTCTTAGCTGCAATATATGTTCTTGAGATCCATCAAATGGATGTAAAAACTGTCTTCTTAAATGGAGAGCTGGAACAAGAAATTTACATGGAACAGCCTGAGGGTTTTGTAGTTCTTGATAAAGAAAATAAAGTATGCAAACTTATTTAGTCACTTTATTGACTAAAACAAGCACTGAAGCAATAATATGCAAAGTTTGATCAAACCATGTTGTCAAATGGATTTAAGATCAATGAATGCGATAAATATGTTTACATTAAAGATAATCCAGATCAAGAAGTCATTGTATGCCTATATGTGTATAAAATGTTGATAATGAGCAAGGACATTGCCAAGATGAAAGCTACTAAGCGTATGCTCGCTAGTAAATTTGATAAGAAAGATCTAGGAGTTGCTGATGTGATATTGGGAATTAAAATTCTTAAAACTCCTAAAAGTCTAACATTGTCTCAAATTCCTTATATTCAAAAGGTACTTGAAAATTTCAAAGATTTGAATTTCAAAAGGTCAAAGACTCCAATTGATGTGAACCTTCATCTTGCAAAGAATAAAGGTGAAAGTCAGTCTCAATTGGACTATGCTAAAGTGTTGGGAAGTTTGATATATGTCATGAATTGTACACGATCAGACATAGCCTGCGCTATTAGTTAACTGAGTCGATACACAATTAATCCCAATTAAATTCATTGGTTGGTAATGAAGAGAATTTTGGGATACTTAGATGACACTCTAAACTATGCTTTGCATTACAACTAATATCAAACAATTCTTGAAGGATATAGGGAAGCAAATTAGATTACTGGGTAATCTGAAACAAAATCCACAAGTGGCTACTTTTTACTATTGGTGGAGAATCAATATCTTGGAAATCATCCAAACAAACATGTATAGCTCGCTCTACAATGGAGTCTGAATTCATCGACTTAGACAGAGTAGGTGAGGAAGCTAAATGATTACGTAATTTCTTAGAAGATATTCTATTTTGGCCCAAACTAATGGCCCATATATGCATACACTCTGATAGTCAAGTTGCAATAGGAAGGGCATAAAGCATTATGTATAACGGCAAGTCTCGTTTAATAAGACGAAGACATAAATCTATGAGACAACTAATCTCTAGTGGAACTATCAGAATTAACTATATGACGTCAAAGGATAATGTGTCGGATTCACTAACTAAAGGACTAACTAGAGAGGGAGCTGAATAAATCATTGAAGGGAATTGGACTATGGTCGAGAACAAGTCATCGTGGCGGTAACTCTACCTAGAATACTGGAGATCCCAAGATCTAGGTTCAAGGAGATAAAACAAAGTCATTGATGATGGTTCAACATTGTCAAAATTTATTTTATGGTCCATTCTCACGATGAGACAATGTTCAGTAACCAGGATAAAGGCATAACGACTTTTTAATGGTTTTTAAATTTGATACAGGGTATATCAAATGATGTATCTATGGGATAACACATTTAGAAACCACCAATGTGAGTGTGAAGTGTAAGTTGCTTCAAAGAGAATCTGGTAAGGCTTGTTCTCTAAACACTTACTAACCGTGATGTGTTCATGGATGAAACGAACAAAACAATGAGAACTAAGAACAGTTCAAGGGTTGATTGTGTAACATCTGTTTTCTAGGCATACACCAAAGCTCGACGGTTCAAATATATATGTTCACTACGGAAAGTTTAAAGGGAAACCTACTTATCCATATGCGATTAACCCTTACACACAAGTTTTTCATGCATATATTTTAACAATAGCCATTCCCAATTCATGTGGGGGATTGTTGGGTTTAGAAAAGTGTGAATGAGAAAAGAAAAGAGAGAATATGGAAAAGTGAGGGAACCAATTTGGAGGGAAATGAAAAGTCATTTGCAAAGTGCAAACGAAAAGTCATTTCTCCCATATCGGCAAAAGAAAGGGAAATTGTTGTCCGCATATAAGGAAACACTTCCGTTTCTTCTTAAAGAACTGAGAAGAAGGTTCCCCTCGCGCCGTTCTCGCTGGCTCGCTTGGCCTCGACTTGGGCTTTGGATTTGGATTTGGATTTGGCAAATGATTTGATTGATTGAAAAATTTTTGGACAAAATTTATTTAATCGATTTTGTTAATCAAATAAACCTGTTAATCTTATCTCTTATAAATTAATTCAAGACGTTAGTTAATTAACATAATTAAGTCGTTACTCTTTTCGAAAAGCCGTTACTTTACCAACAGACACATTTTCCTAAAAGATGTTATTTTTTCTAAAAGACGCAACTTTCTGGATGGAAAGGGTTTGAACAGATTTCTCCAAATAGACATGTTTCTTGTTGAAAATGGCTATAAAAGGAAGTCATTTTTCATTTTTTCAAACACTGAAAAAATTTTCTTCTCTGCATATATTATCTCTCAAAATGAAATTGTCGACCGACTGAGTCTGTGTGAATTGTTGTTGTTCTTAAGTACACTAAAGTTAAAGAATTTTTAGGTACCACTATTTCTTTAACAATATTAATCCGTTTTATCTTGGGAGAAATTAATATGTACCATCGGATATAGTTAGGGGATTACATTTCTTAAGGAGACATAGTAGTTTTTGTGGACTCATATTATTTTGTTTTCTATCTACTTCATCTTATTTCTGTTTCTGTTTTGACTAACCTTATAAGTTTTGGTTAATAACAAATATTTAGCAGTAATTGAGTTAATGTAAATGCATCTAGAAACACTAAAGCATTTAGAAACATTTATATATGGTTGAAGTCATGTGTGGCCCCTTAAAGTTGTCCGCATAATTCATTTAGACACCTTAAAAGACCCATGTCCTATTAGACTCTTCAATCGTAAAAAATAAATACAAATTGAACATTTTTCTGACACTGAAAAAAAGGAAGTGCGTGTAATACAATGTGTTAAAATAGCGAATCAAATAAAGATACGTGGCATTTTAATTTAAAAGAATTATAAATATAATTTCTTAATATAAATAAGTCAAAATTTAAAAAGAAAAGTTCTCTAACTTATTTTTTTTAAAAAAATATTATACACCTCTCACCCACCCCCATTGCATCCCACCCCTGATGTTCCTTTCTTCCTTTTGCTAATACTCACCCTTCTTCACCATTGTTAGTTCTCCATGATGAACTTTACTATTTTTGTTTTTTTTTTATGTATTAATTCTTATTTCCAATTAAATTGAAAATGTTTCTTAAAAGATTTATTCTTACTTTATTTATTTTGATATTGCCTTTTTTCTATTTTCTATTTTTGCTTCGATCAATGGGGGAGAAGGGGTATGGGTAAGGGCTGGTGTGTGTGGAGAGGTGAAGACGGAGAGAGAATATATTGAAATCATAAATTTCATTTTTTTATTAAAAAGATACGGATGTTGGTCTCCATTTTTTTAGCGAAGAAGATGTATATTTATATTTTCATTTTTTCCGGCAAAGAACCGTCGAATAGTGATCTTTATTTTTTTGGAAAAAAGATAAGTTCTTTTTACATCAACAGAATTAATAATATAATGATAAGAAAATAAATTAAACAAAATGAAGAAAAAAAAGATGGAAATTCATATAAGAAAAATCTGACGTCGAATTGTTTTCATGAAATGGCTGCAGAAATGACAGGAGCTATCTGCAAAGAGACAAGATTATTTTTTAAAAAAATAATGAGAGAGAAAAAGAAAAAATTGAAAAATAAAAAGGAAAAAAACTAAGAAATTTAAAAAGAAAAAGAAAAATGTTAAAATTACGATTTCACGCGCTTACCAAGCGTGCATCACACTTCTTATGCCACATCTGCATAAAGTGTTTAAATGATTCAAATTCTAGAGGGTAGAGGTGTTCAATAGGTATAGGTCCTAGTTAAGGTGTCTAAATGAATTATGCAAACAATTTTAAGAGGCTACAGATGACTTAGGACTTTATATAAAGTGCTGGTTATAAATACTCATAGTTAGCATTGCCGCTAAATATAATGTAGCAGCAATTATATTATTGCTGCAAAGAAGAAAGTGATTCTGTCTGTCATTCGACGTAGTAGGTCTTTCCCTTTAACAAACAAGAATAGATTCTAAAGAAAGTGACTGCAATAATTAATGTGATTGAAGTGTCGTATCTTAACCATGTTAAAAACAAAAGCTTGAAGATTTAATTCAAACTATAATAAAATGGTAAGCCTACAAAAGGTTAGGAGTAATCATACAATTAAAGAGATTACTAATTCTGCCTTGCTGTGAGACTTTTGCACAAGTTCATATAAGTGGACAATCCAATCCTCAGCCAATGTGAGATATTTATCCACTCTAAACTCCTCTTTCACTCCCATTCCCAACTGGAGCTTGAGACGGGAGCCCAAATAAGGATGGACGTGGCTCTAATACACCTGGGTCTAACTGAATCCTAAAAGCTAGCTCATGAAGGTAGATTGTACAAGTCCATATAAGCAGACCGTCTGAGTTCTATTGTAAATTTGAGCTACCTAAGATAGCGCTCACTCAATGGGTAGTAATAGTTGAGTGCTATGCAAGCTTGTGATTTAGCCAAACTTTAATTAGCAATAATTGTATTTCCTACATTTACCGTTTAATTTAGTCGATTATTGTAACTCTCGTCAACTGGAGTACATTATTCATTCTAATATTTGACAAGCGTCTCCTATTTTTATAAAATTTGGACACCAATTTCTCTAAATTTACGTGACTTTATCTCATGAAAAAATAAATCACAATGTTTTACTACATTTTTGTGCATTTAAAAAAGAAATTCAAAAACATTTTCAACAATAATAAGAAAATATTTAAAGAGAAGGAGATGAATTTGTCTGGGTATTGTGTGACAATGTTTGAATATTATAATATCACCGAAATTTATTTTAACTACAATTTTATCTCAAAGAATTTTATGATTATTTTTCCTCTAGCCATATGATAGGGTGCATTATTGATATAGTGAAGAATTGATTCACTCATGAACTTAATTTTTTAGTTAAAAGAAAAAAGTATCAACTGAAATTTATGTCAAAATCCAACTAATTTCAAAATAATATAAAATTATATCTTCAACATCAAGTACTCATTTTATTTAATTTGAACTCAAATACAATTCAAAATATCGTGTAGGGAGTTGTATTGCTAGAATTCATTGATTGAACTTTAATTTATTCACAGAAAGTTCTCTCTAAATAATAAAAGTTATAAGCTATGCAAATTAACTACTCCATCTTAATCTATGTGATGTATTTAGAACAAGATTTATAAATATGAAATGATTTTCAATGTTTGAAAACTACCCAAAAAATATATACATTTTAAAATAGAAGAGTACGCATTTGTGGACTTTTTGCCAGATATATTGATACGGTTATTAACATTTGTCAGATACAAAAATTCATTATTCTTTTTTAAACTTACTAATGTAATGCATTTAGAAAGACATTTATGAAATATGAAAAATATTTTGCAAACATTTCAAATAAATCTTAATATATATATATATA
>NC_028645.1:58667650-58700061 GCF_001406875.1 Solanum pennellii | reverse complement strand
ATATATATATATATATTATTTAAATAGAAGAGTATACACATGTACGGATGTTTTGTCGAATAATGTTGATAGGGTCATTAAACATTTGTCAAATACGAAAATGTGTCATTCTATTAGGGCCTAACTAATAAAAAGTATGTTACATAAAATAGAATAGAGAAAGTAGTACAAGTAATAATTACAATGACAAATAAACAATACTCCCTCTAGTCATTTTAACTAAATTTGTGGATTATGCACACCTATTAAAAAAACCATTAAAGAGCATACTTTATATCATAATTTGCACTATTGTCCTTTGCGAAATCATAAATATAAATTTGTAAATAATGCAATTCATCTCCTAAAAATATAAAACTTACAAATATGGAAAAAAAATCATCCCTTCAATTATTTTGAACAATTAATTAATGTAAATAGAGGGAGTAAGATGGACAATTTATATATGTTAAGTTACATTAAATTGTTTATTTTTGTTAAAGAAAACCTCTAAATGCTACTATTTCTTTACAAACAACTCAAATTTGGCACTCACAATGTTTGGTCACCGCCGTTTGAAAAGTAGTTCTTACATTTTAAATTTACCTCTCTCTCTCTCTCTCTCTCTCTCTCTCACACACACAAAACCTAGATTCTTGATTAATGACTATTTTGGTTGGATTTAATTAATTTCATGATGCCATTTGAACAACAAAATCAATTTTATACCATATTCTTGATATATGCAAGATTTTAAAAAAAATATTGATTTATTAATTTCACAGTTGACTAATATCTTGTCATTTTCTTGAACTTTGACTGTTACTTTTTGTAACGACCCGAACCATCATTTTTTAGGAAGAAAATAAATCGTAAAAAGTCTGGACCCTGTTCCGCTACACCAAGCTAGATTGTCCTGGCGCGACGGCGCTGCAATGGGGTATGTTTCCACTAAGAAAAATTCTATTTTATCCATCTTCCTAAAATATCTAGAAAAATCGTAAATTACTCTAAAAATCTTCTCCAAGCTCGGGAATGAAGGAGAAAGAGATTTCTACCGTGGGGATGGTTGAATCTTGCAAATTCTTAGCAACGCTCACTACCTCGAATCTAGAAACGCTGGAAAAGAAAGTCAGAAACCCCATACAACCACTTGACGTCCAGGTAGGCTAGGATTTATGCATTGAATACTTTTAAATATAACACCACAGAACTAGAAAGAACTAGAATGAGTTTAAAATCTGGAAATACTTATTCCTGGAAAATATTAGAAAAATCTGGAAATTTAAGTAAGTTGAAAAGTGAGTTTTTGGCCAACTTCAAACGACCATAACTCCTAGTTCATGATGAAGAAGGTATAATTCCAGATATGGTTGGAATGATCTTTCCAACGCCACCAGTTTGTGGGATTTCGACTTCGTATGAGTGAGTTGTGCCCTTTGGAAGTTGGGCTGTCGGAATAAGGAAATTGCCCAAATCCAGATTTTAAAGGGGTAATTTGGTCTTTTCCTTATCCTATTAATTTATTTTGTTTTTGTTAATTAAGTTAGGATCCTAATTTGAATTATAAGCTTACACTTCTAAAAAAGATTTAGGGTTTTGAGAGAAGGGAAATGAAGAGGAGAAAGAGGAAAAATGAGAAGGGCATTCAAAATTTGTCAAGATCGTCAAATTAACTTGTGAATTTCATTGGGGTTGATCCCTAAAAAAATATGTGGGTCTATCTCAAAGTTAGATTCGTTGACCCATGTGTCAAGCATGTTTTCATCCAAAAAAGATTTGAAATTTGAATGTTCTTGAATGTGGTTAATGAATTGCTTTAATTCTTGAATATGAGTTGAGATTTAGGAGTTTTTTTTATAGTAAGTGTTGTTCTTGAATTCAGTGGGTTAGATCCTTGTATATATGATGTGGGTACATGAAATCTATGTTCATTTGAGAAAAGAAATAGAATTTGAATGGTTAAAGGTCACAAAACAAGTTGAAAAATTCGTGAGGGGTCACTTGGGCAAGGTCAGGCACACGATGACCCATCTATGCCAAAGGGCCTGAGGCGGTGCACCTGTAGTGCACCCAAATAGAGCGTTAGACCAATGGGGCTAGCGTGGCTTGCCCGGATCGCGTTTTCGCCCAATTTTTGTAATTTAGTCTGATTAAGCCTTTGTAAAGTGTTTTAACACTTCCTAATGATTCTAACTACTCTAAATGACTTCTAATCTTTTAGAAATCATCCATAAAAACTAATTACAACCTTAAATCCATAACTTTAAATTCAAGGAAATTTTACAATCAAGTCTAGAAAGTTCTTATAGTCCTTTTCAAGAATAAGAAGTTAATTTCAAGTTTCATAAGTCTTTCAAAAAAGTTTTAATGTTGTTTTGTGACTTAAGTTGAGTTCAATTCAGAGTATGGTGAAGTCTTTTCTTCAAAGCAGTATAAGCGACTAAGTATTCCCAAAGAAGTATAAGAATGTTTTAACATTTAAAAAAAGGGAACTGAGATATCGAAGAGCCTTCTGGCTAGTTTTCAAAAAAGAGTAATAGCTTTCTAAATGAAGCAAGTAGGGAAACTAGGATTTCTAAGATAACCTTTGAGCTATGTTTTTGATCACTAATATCAAATCACAAAAACAGTATGTTTTAATAAAATAAAAGCCTGAATATTTTAAGAGTAGTATTGAGCACCGAATTGGGGACGAGCATGAGTTCAGATAACTCACATCTCCATAAGATCATGTAGCCACCATGGGACAAAAGGGTCATACTTTTCAGATGAACCCTTTTAACACTAAAGTAGTGGATCCATTATGTATTTCAGGTCTTATACCTTTGGTCGGGTATAGGATGCGCTGGCAGCTTGAGGTAGATCGATGTGTCATATGGTTGTCGGTTAGAGAAACTGTCACAAAAGTTAATTGTATTTTGTCACACTCTGAAAGCCCATGACTTGGCCTAGAGCCTCACATATTGAACTATGTCTTGAAACAATGTTTATAGGCCTAAAATAATGTATCTAAATCAATTAGGAGGTTTTAGAGTCAAAATTTCAAGGAACGTCCATGTCGTCATGAGATTAGTGAAATAGAGGTTTGTGCCTTGGCATGTATCATGGAGTTTTAAGAGTAATAATTCAATAATAATTGGTAGAAAGAAGTTAAACATGTATTAGAGTGTGTTTCGGATCGAAACGTCAGGGTACGACTCCCCAAGGACCACTCTAGGGGTCCTTGGAGAGGATTCTTCAATTCGACAAAGAAGCTGCTTTCGACAGTGTGCAATCGACGAGCCAAGCGACGAGCTGTGGATTGGTCGACGCTCCATAATTCAAAAACTATTCGTTTTCCCAAAAATTTCAAAAACACAGTCTCTGAACTTATCGACGACTTGACATCACAGGCCGTCGATGCACCTACGATCTGTACGTCGGGGAGTCGTCGATTAGGTCTATGTTTTACTGTCAAGTTTTTATTTAAGTTATCTAATAGTTAGTTCGTTAGTTGGTTAATTAAGAGTTAAGTTGTGTTTAATTCAGTTACTTAAGGGACTATTATAGGTATAACCCTCATTTAACTTACCCAACACTCTTCGATTCCCAAACACAAAATCTTCCTCCTTCTCTCTACTTTCTCCCTCCCCAAAAAAGACCATTGAAGACCAAGGTTCAAAAAGAATTAAGGCTGAAAGAATTTAAATTTATCTCCATCAATCTTCAAGGACTTTCAAGGTATGGAAGCTCCTCACTCTTGCGATTCCTTTCCCCAAGGGGCTCTTTCAAATTGATTTAAAAAGATGTCAAAACATGAGTTTCTTTCCAATTTCGTGATTTGTCTTTCAGTTGGTTTTGATGTTGATTTCCGTTGATTATTAATTTTAGAATATTATTGTTTATAGGTTATTTTTTGTAGTTCTTTATCCTTGTTTTAGTTTATGATGGAATCTATGAATTTGACCCTTTACCCTAACCCTTATTATGAATTGATTATGAAGATGATTAGGGTGGTTAGAATTGACTATGTTATTGTTCAATTCTCTAGATTATTATGATGTTAAGTGACTTATTCAATAATTATTATGGATTAAGGTGAGATTCATGATGAAGGATATGGATCTACTTGCTAAAATATTGTGATCTTGAAACTCTTTACTTCAAATATGATGTGTTGTACTTTTTATTGGTGTTCACTTAAATTTTTGTGTGTGATTAGATTAGGAAGGTGATGATATGATGAATTTGATGAAATGTCTTGCCTATGTGAATTTTTATATCATGTTGGAGGAATGAAGATACAAAGTTGAATGTGATTCACTTGTGTGCCTTAATATGTTATGAATGTGATATGTTGATTCACCAATGAAGGGCTGTTATAAAAGGAAATTCTCATGCAATACCTAATGAGCTAATGATTATGATATACAATGGGTTAGTCTCCTACGACCTATACTAAGATATGATGATCAATAATAAAGGCACAAAGCCATTTCTAAAAGGGACTTTAGCTAAGCACCGAGCGAACTAGATATGAGATATGTCACTTCCCAATGTGGGAAGGTTCACTATTGTATTCATGAGATGGAGATTATAATGCAATATGCATAAAGAGGGTCTCTAGTATGTCTCCTAGTTCTTGAACTATGCTGCCACTATAGGAATACTACCTAGTTGATCCACCTATAATTCTATGTTCATGTTTTGGTACTACCTTGGCAAGTAAACCGCCTTCTTTCAGTGTGAGGTTTCATGACACCGGATTCTATGTTTATCTTACATGGTCTATGTCACTTAAGACAATTGTTCCCGAAAGTATAATGGATAAATTAATGTAAATGGACACGAACAAGGGTGACTTAGGAGTTCGTACTTAGTATGAGTAGAGGTATGGTACTCTACCTATGCATTGCACTAGTTGGAGTTAAGGGAAAACCTAGGAGGTTGTTCTAATGTTATTATGATACAAATGTAATATGTATGAGGATTTTACATGTGACGATCCTATGTGATGTTAGTTTCACTTATGAATGTGTTATTGGTTTATATTTCTGTATATGATTATGACTACTTATAATGCTATGTTATATGAAGTTAGTCATTTCTTGTGATTCTTTATTTGGTTTACTTGGTTGTCTGGGGTTATGGGACTTCACTTGACCATTGAACTTGTAGGCTTGGTAAAGGGGTTGTGAGATAGTCAATATATGTTGTAATGTTATGAACTTTTATACATGAATGGTTTCAATAATGTTATGTTGGAGTCATTCATGCCTATATAGTATTAGTATTTTGTTGTTCATGTTGACTTGACTCTGTGGTGATGATGTTGGTATTGTGTTGATTATGGACTTGTCTTAAATAAGGTTCTATGGTTTTTATGTGTTCTTATTTGTGCATTAAGGCTTTCAAAGGTGACTTAGCATGACTTTGAATAAAATGTCCTTTAAGCATGATTTCAAAGATTATGTGTGATTATGTTTCCATATTTAGTACAACTGGTGTACTAACCGATATTTTTATTTTTTCTACAATAATATAGGTTCCAGCCATTGAGTTCCTAGGAAGCTGATTGAAGAAGACTTGGACTCTTTCCTCCAAGTATTGGTAGGTCTTCATTTTTGGGGACGTTACCTTTTACACATTCTAGCTTTGAAGTTTTATTGTCATAAAGAAATTGTTCATTTCTTTATCATTTGAAACACTAATGTAAGCCTATAATGGCATATTGACTTTGTATTGGCTATGTCCAACAATTGTACTCGTTTTGATAGTTTTATGTGAGACAGTCTTAATAGACTACCTTTTGTATATTGGTTATGTCGGTTAAATGAGATGCCTATGTAATCTCCATATAAATAGTATGTGAGAGGTCTATGTAAACCTAACTATGTATATATGTAAGAAAAAATTTAATTTTTCTACATTTTTGACCTAGATATGTTATGATAAATGCTAAGGACTTATCTAAGTCCTCACCGAGGACGAGGACGCCGGTTACGTCTAGGCGGTGCTCCCCAGTCAAGAAAAAGTTGGTATCAGAGCATGAAGTTAAAGAAATCTTAGGATTGATGTCTCACTGAACCACTTCTTTGTAGAGTCTTATTCATAATTGTGAAGCGCGCCACACTTATGAATAAGAGACTATGAGATGCTTAGGAGATTATCACATCTTGGTAGTCTTATGTCGTGCCTCATGCGTAGTAACTCTATCTGTCTTTTTCTTCATCTAATCCCTTTATTGTGTTATAGGAAATGACTACTAGAAGGGAAGACACAAGAAGAGTTGGGGAAGAGATTGCAAGTGCGGGATTTTCTCCCCAAGGCAATCAAGTCCCTCCTCAAGAGCAAGTTTCTTTGGATGGCCATCCTCTGGTCATTCCCCCGGCTATGAAGGATGGAGAGATAAGGTCGGATTTAGTGGCTTCGGCTCAAGCTATGATTACTCAAGACAAGACTTTACTTCCCAAGTACAAGCCATGACAGCTCAAGCAAATAGAGAGATTGGACCCCGAGTGAACCAACATGCAAGCACACGGCTTCCCGTTTGAGGGACTTTACTAGGATGAATACTCCTATGTTGTTTGTATCCAAGGTTTGAGAAGATCCCCAAGACTTTCTTGATGAGGTCTACAAGATCCTATTTGCAGGGTGACTTGAATGGAAAAAGCCAAGCTAGTCGCTTATCAACTCAAAGATGTGGCCTAAACATTTGTATAATCAATGGTGTCACATCACAAAACCACACCCTAGAAGTTAGGGGCAATCTCATATTGCAACCGACGAACTTGACCTCTCGAAGGTCTTGTACAAGCCCTTACATATCATTAATCGCATATACATAATGAAAAGCAGTGTGGAATTAAAATTTTTCACAAAACATATCATATTTTTTCAAAACTCTTTCATATAAAGTCATAGGAAATAGTAAGTTTGAATCTCATTATACATAAGTCACGAGAATACTTGGGACACGGCCCATGCACAATACTAATATAGAAATACTTATTCTATTACAATAATTTTAAAATAAACTAAAAGAAAATGTATGCCCTCGAATCAAATGATAACATACTTCGACTTCACTTGAATGATGCTACGGTCCAAGTCTTCACTTCCCAAATGCTTCTCACCTACCAACAATTATAGAGATAGATAAAAGCATGGATTAGTACAACCACATGTACTAAGTATGGCATAATGCATAAAAATCATGAAAACGATCATTTATATTAGAAATATGTATCTTTTAATTTAGAAATCATATTATAATCATAATAGAAACATTTAACATCTTTGAAACACATAATATAACATTTAAACAATTTGACACATTTTTTAACTATCTTAACAGTAAGCTCCACTCACTGAATAGTGAAGGAATTCACTGTTACAGTGAAGTTGTCTACTTTTTTCTTAGACACTTCTTAACGTGTAGTCTTCTCACTAAAAGTTATCCTAAGACCCACTTAAGAAACACAAAGAGACCGCCCATACAACGTCCCTAAGCATACCTAAATGACCCTCAAGAATACTTATAATAAGACACATACACAATTAGAAGACATCAAACACATCAACATGTAGATGACATTAAATTCTCATACCAAAGGCTATAAAAAGCCTTACTTAAGTAAATCAAGAAGATAATGTCCATGATTGAACTCTTCAAGACTGCCTAAATAATCCTTAAGACTTCCTAAGTTTAGATCATGTCGACATAATCAACCAATTTCCTTAACTAGAGTCATTCTTAAGACTCTCTAGGTAAGATACAAAGTGACCATCACATCTTATTGAGGCAAACTTTAACTACTCTAGATATGTACTTATTCATTTAACGTACTTTCTTTACTGAAGTCATTACATTCACTAGTTCATTTAGGAGACATTCAACACATAAAGGACATTCAAGTAATGGTCTTCGAGAAGACCTAGGAACTCCACTTAACACATTCAAAGCGTATTGTGCAATGTCTAGATAGCGTCATACCACCACCTAAACCTCATAGAACTTCTCTAATGATAGTAGGCATTCCATATGATGAGAATAGTCAATAATCAACATAGACCATGATAGAAAAGCATGGAATCTGAAGTTCTGACCTACTCGATGAGTGTGTTCTACTTAGCAATGGTAGAACTTAGACACATCCCATGTATGCACATGGTTATGGAATATGAAGGGCATGCTTTGTAATCTAGTCTCATTCTTTAACTATAACTATTTCCCTTACCATACTCACTCGGTGCTAGCCTTCTTTCTCATAGAGTAATTTACACATAAGGTTCATATAAAAGGGTTCCATACAAGTTCATAACCCAATCACATTTACCCTAACAAAGAAAGGTCCAGTAGGGCTACCTCACAATGGCAACAAGAAGCTCACCATGTTAGGCTCTAGCTTCACCTAAGTCATTTTTTGGGGTATTACAAATGGAGGGATAATAGGTCTTTGAGAGCGGGTCCTGCGAATGATTTTCAACAAGGCCTTTCTTGATAGATTCGTCCCAAGAAAGAAGAGGGAAGCCAAGGTTGAAGAATTCATCAAACTTCGTCAAGGAGGTATGAGCGTTCTAGACTACTCTTTGAAGTTCACGAAATTGTCCAAGTATGCACCTTCCTAGTAGAAGAATGTCATGCGGATATGTTTCATGACAATATGGATATCTCTAATTTGATGATGCATGCTCAACAAGTGGAAGAGAGTAGGCTAAAGATAAATAATAGTGATGTTAAGCGGGAAAAGGCTATTAAGGGTGGCTCTTCTAAGGGATTGTTGGAAATTCAAGGCAAGCCTAGATTCAAAAAGAGGTTCTCCAACCAAGCCCCTTCCAAATTCCTCAAGGCTCGTGATGATAGGGTGTCTAAACCTAAGTCCCAAAAGGTAAGGAGTGCTAATTCACCAAACAAGAAGCCTATTTGTCGAAAGTGTGGCAAGAAGCATTGGGGTGAATTTCTAGTTGGGACGGAGAATTGCTTTGGGTGTGGCAAGTGCGACCACAAAGTTAGAGATTTTCCTAATGTGAGGAGTCAAAAGAGTGGGAGTGCTCATGTTCAACCAAGTAATTCTGATCCGATGTTCTGAGGAAGAATAGCTTTTATGCTCTCCGCTCTAGGGGTGAACACGAGAGTTCTCCCGATGTGGTGACTTGTATGCTACAAGTCTTCTCTATAAATGTTTATACTTTACTTGATCCCGGTGCAACCTTTTCATATGTTACTCCTTTGGTAACTAGAAAATTTTATATATTACCCGATGTCTTAATTGAACCATTTTTCGATTACTACCCCGGTAGGTGAATTGGTAATTGCCAAAAGAGTATAGAAATTGTCCTGTAATGTTGACCAATAGACATACTTATGTTGAATTGGTATAACTTGATATGGTTGATTTTTATGTCATTTTGGGAATGGATTGGTTGCATTCTTGTTTTTCTTCGATAGATTGTAGAACAAGGGTAGTTAAGTTGAATTTCCCAAATGAACCCGTCTTAGAGTGGAAATGGGGAAATTTAATTTCTTGTATGAAGGCTCGTACGATGATCTCTAAGGGGTGCCTATACCATATAGTAAGAGTCAAAGATCTAGACTATGAAATTCCTCCTATTGAGTAGGTCCTCGTAGTAAGAAAATTTCTCAAAGTTTTTTCCGATGACTTGCCCGAAATTCCTCCCGAATGGGAAATTGATTTTGGTATCGACTTATTACAAGATACGAATCCCATTTCAATTCCTCCTTATCGGATGGCTCCGGCCGAATTGAAAAAGTTGAAGGCTCAACTCAAAGATTTACTAGACAAAGGCTTTCATTCAACCTAGTATTTCTCCAAGGGGTTCTCCAATGTTGTTTGTGAAAAAGAAGGATGGGTCCCTTAAGATGTGTATTGACTACCAACAACTCAATAAGGATACAATAAAGAACAAGTATCCTCTCCCTCGGATTGACGACTTGTTTGATCAACTCAAAGGGGAAAACTACTTTTCTTAAATTGATTTGAGGTTGGGATACCACCAACTTAGGGTGAGAGAAAAAGATATTACTAAAATGGTCTTCCGAACTAGATATGGTCACTATGAGTTTAGGGTGATGTCTTTTGGGTTAACTAATGCGTCAACGTAATTGATAGACCTAATGAACAGGGTATTCCAAAATTACCTTGATGCCTTTGTGATTGTCTTCATTGATGAATTCTTTGTACATTCAGAGTATGAGGGAAAGAATATAGACCATTTGAGGGTGGAATTGCATTTCCTCAAGAAATAACAACTCTAGGCCAAATATAGTAAGTGCGAGTTTTGGTTGAGATTGGTTGTGTTTCTTGGTCATGTTATCTCTAGTGAGGGTATAGAGGTAGGTCCAAAGAAAACAAAAGCGGTTAGAAATTGGCCTAGATATTTGTCTCCAATCGATATTTAAAGTTTCTTGGGTTTGGCTGGGTATTATAGAAGGTTTGTTAATGGTATTTCATTCATTACTTCTCCTTTGAATACATTGAACCGAAAGAGTGTGAAGTTTGAGTGGCCGGAGGCTTGTGAGAAAAGCTTCCAATTGTTGAATGATAAGCTTACCTCCACTATGGTGTTGACATTACCAGAGGGTACCAAGATCTTTGTAATGTATTATGGCGCTTCCCGAGTAGGTTTGGATTGTGTTCTCATGCAACAATGTAAGTTGATAGCTTATTCCACTAGAAAACTCAAGGTGCATGAAAAGAACTACCAACTCATGATCTTGAATTAGCGGTCGTGGTATTTTCCTTGAAAATATGGAGGCACTATCTCTAAAGGGTAAATGTGGATGTCTTTACCGACCAAAAGAGTCTTCAATATGTGTTTACTATAGAGGAGTTGAATCTCCGACAAAGAAGATAGTTGAAATTGTTGAAGGACTATGACATGAGTGTTCTCTACCACCCCGGAAAGGCCAATGTGGTTGCAGATTCTTTGAGTCATATGACCATGGGTAGTGTGTCTCATGTGGAATAATCTAAGAAATACCTAGTGAGATATGTTCATAGGTTGTCTAGATTGGGTGTTCGCCTAGAAGATTCTCCAAATTGTGGTTTCATGTACCATCATAACTCCGAATCGTCATTGGTGGTTGAGGTGAAGTCTAAACATCCCCTTGACTCATCATTGATGGATTTTAAGAAATCGATGCTTGGTAAGCTTAATGAGTCATTCTTTGAAGGAGGGGAATGGTGTTCTTACGTACCAAAATAGGTGGTGTGTACCGGATGTTGATGATTTGAGAAATCAAATTTTGGAGGAGGCTCATGGTTTCCGATATTCTATCCAGTCGGGTGCCACAAAAATCTATCGTGACCTTAGAGAGCTTTATTGGTGTGATGGTTTGAAGAGGGACATAGAGGAATTTATTCCTAAGTGTCCAAATTTCAAACAAGTAAAGTCTAAGCATCAAAAGTTGGGTGGCTTACTTCAAGAGATGCAAGTTACGACTTGGAAATGAGAACACGTTAATATAGGCTTTTTAATGGGTTTTTCTCGGACACTAAGTCAATATGACTCAATATGGGTGTTTGTGGATAGGTTGACCAAATTTGCCCACTTTATTCCTGTTAAGTCTACTTTCTCGGCGGAGGATTATGCAACAATCTACATTGATGCGTTAGTGATCCTTCATTAGATACCTTTGTCCATCATTTTGGGTAGAGGTTCTCAATTAACTTCTCGATTTTGGAGGTCCGTCCAAAAGGGGTTGGGTACTCAAGTAAAGTTAAGCACCGCATTTCATCCTCATACGGATGGCCAAGCGGAGTGTACTATCCAAACCTCGGAGGATATGCTAAGAGCTTGTGTTATTTACTTACAGGGAAGTTATTGAGTTCTCTTATAACAATAGCTATCATACGAGTATTTTTATGGCTCAATTTGAATCACTTTATATAAGGAGATGTAGATCTCCGATCGGGGGGTTTGAGGTTGGTGAGCCTTCACTATTTGGTCCGAGATGATCTTAGAGGCTATTAATAAAGTCCGGTTGATAAGGGATAGTTTTAAAACAGCTTATAGTTGGCAAAAATCCTATGCCAACAATAGGAGAGAAGACCTTGAATTTGAAGAGAGTTATAGGGTTTACTTGAAAGACTCACTTATGAAAGGGGTGATGAGATTCGGTAAGAAGATGTTGAGTCCCTGTTACGTGGGTCCCTATGAGGTTTTTTAACGAGTCAGAAAGGTTGCCAATGAATTTAAATTACCTAGTTAGCTTTTGCTTAACCGATATTTCATATTTCCGTGCTTAAAAAGTGTTTAGGTGATCCGGGCTCATTCTTTTTATTAAAGGGTTGGGTGTGGATGTATACTTTCCTATGAAGAGGTTCTGATGGAGATCCTTCATCGAAAATTTAGGAGGATGAGGAACAAAGAGGTGGCCTCTGTAAAAGTATTATGGAGAAACCACCTAGTTAAAGGAGCAAAATGGGAGGCCGAGGCTGACATGAAGTCCGTTTATTCTCATATTTTTCCTAATTAAGGTTAGTAGTTCCTACTAATAATTAAAATAATGACTATTTATGAATTGGATTTTTCACTAATTATGTCCATATTTTGGTAAAAGTTTATGTCAAAAGGAGTTTTCATGAAAAAGGCTTTGGTGTTAACTTGCACTAATGTAAAATATGTTTTTTTTTTCTTTAAATTTTTTGTCTTTTGATGTTGTCTTGAGAAAAATAGCATGGTAACTCTTTGGTGTCATTTTGAGCTCATGACTAGAGTTTGAGAAGGTAGTTCCTCAATAAGTTATGAAAGTTAAGCTATTATGTAGTGTGACATGTGATTTTACTGATATATGTAATGCCATGTTTATATATTGAATGGATATATGATATACTCCTTTGAGTTGTGATTAATGTTAATTATATGTTGATTGGTTGCACTGCTAGTATTGAGTCTATCCTTCCTTACAAAATAATTTAGAGTCATTCAGGGACGAATGTTCTTAAGTGGGGATAATGTAACACTCTGAAAGTCCATGACTTGGTCTAGAGACTCACATGTTAAACTAAGGCTTCAAACACTGTTAATAGGTCTACAATAATGTATATAAATCAATTAGGAGGTTTTAGAGTCAGACAGCCACGACGTCCAGAGACTAGTGAAATAGAGGTTAGTGTGGCTTGGCATGTTTTATGGGGTTTTAAGAGTCAAAATTTAATGAAAATTGGTAGGAAGGTGTTAAACATGTATTAGACTGTGTTTAGGTTCGAAACATCCGGGTACAACTCCTCAAGGACCACCCTAGGTGTCCTTGGAGTGGACCCTTCAATTTAAAAAAAAGCTGCTTTTGACAGTGTGCAATCGACTAGTCAAATGACGAGCCGCCAATTTGTCAAAACTCCGTCGATATCTTCATATTTAAAAACTTATTAATTTTCCCTAAAATCCTCTAAAACGGTCTCTGAAATCATCAATGAATTGCCATCATGGGTTGTCTATGGACCTACGGTCTGTAGGTTGGGGAGTTGTCGATTGGGTCTATCTTTTACAATCAAGTTTATAGTTAAGTAGTTTAATTAGTTTGTTGGAGGGTTAGGGGGTGTTTATCTTAGTTAGTTAAGGTACTATAAAAGTTCTAACCCTCATCAAACTAACCCAACACCCTCTTCAATTCCCAAACTCAAAATCCTTCTCCTTCTCTTTTTTTGTCTCCCCAAAGAAGACCATTGAAGACCAAGGTTCAAAGTGCATTAGGAATGAAAGAATTAAACTTCCTCTACATTAGTCTTAAAGGATTGTTAATTTATGTAAGCTCTTCATTCTTGCTACTCTTTTACCCAAAAGGATCTTACAAATAGATTTCAAAAGCTATCAAAAACATGGTTTCTTTCCAATTTCGTGATTTTCCTTACAATTGGTTTTGATGTTGATTTCCTTTTATAATTAATTTTATAATACAACTTTTTATATGTTAATATTTTTAGTTCTTGATCCTTGACTTAGTTTATGATGGAATCTATCGATTTGACACTTTACCCTAACCCTAGTTATGAATTGATTATGAAGATGATTAGGGTGGTTAGAATTGGTTATGTTATTGTTCAATTTACTATATTATTATGATATTAAGTGAGTTATTAGATAATTATGATTAATTGATGGGGATATTCTTGATGAAGGCTATGGAGGCTACTTGGTAATATATTGTGATCTTGAAAGTCTTCACTTCAAATACGATGGGTTATACTTGTTATTGATGTTCACTTTAAGTGTTGTGTATGATTAGATTAGGAAGGTGATGGCATGATTAATTTGATGAAATGTCTTGACTATGTGAATTGTCAGATCATGTTGGAGGTATGAAGATACAAGGATGAATGTGATTCACTTGTGTGTCTTACTATATTATGAATGTGATACGTTGATCTCACCTATAAAAGGTCTTTATGAATGGAAGTAATCATGAAATATCTAATGAACTACTGATTATGATATACAATGGGTTATTCTCCTGTGACCTAAAACTAAGATATGATTATTAAGAAAATCTTAAAGGCATTTCAAAAAGGAACTTTAGCTTAGCACCGAGCGAACTTGATGTGAGATGTGTCCCTTCCCTATGTGAGAAGGTAGGTTCACTATTGTACTCATGAGATGGAGATTATAATGCAATGTGTAAAAAGAGGGTCTCTATTATGTCTCCTAGTTCTTGAACTATGTTTATCCCATAGGAATACTAGCTAGTGGATCCACCTAGACTGCTATGTTAATGTTTTGGTACTTCCTTGGAAATTAAACCACATTCTTTCGGGGTAAGGTTCCATGACACCAGATTCCATGTTTAGCTCACATGGTCTATGTTGGTTAAGGAAATTGTTCCCAAATGTAAAATGAATAAAGTAATGTAAATGGACACTAACTAGGGTGACTTAAGAAGTCGTCCTTAGTATGGGTAGAGATATGGGACTTTACCTATACATTGCACTAGTTTGCCTTAAGGGAAAACCTAGGAGGTTGTTCTAATGTACTTATGATAAAAATATAATATGTATGAGGACTCCACATGTGATGATTTTATGTGATGTTAGTTTTACTTATGAACATATTATTGGTCTATATTGCTATCTATGGTGATGACTACTCATAATTATATGTTATATGAAGTTAGTCATTGCTTGTGATTCTTTATTTTGTTTACTTTGTTGTGTGGGGTAATGGGAATTTATTTGACCATTACACTTGTAGGCCTTGTAAAGGGGTTGTGAGTAATAGACTTGTACATGTTGTAATGTTATTAACTCTTATACATAAATGAGTTGCATAATGTTATTTTGCAGTTATTCATGCCTATATGGTATTAGTAAGATGTTGTTCATGTTCTGGTAAGTTACCTTTTAGACATTCTAGCTTTGAAGTTGTATTTTCATAAAGACATTGTTCATTCTTTAATCATTTGAAACATTGATGTAATGCTATAATGGCATATTGACTTTATATTGGCTACGTCCAATAATTGTACTCGTTTAGATGGTTTTATGTGAGATGATCTTATTAGACTACCTTATGTATATTTGTTATGTTGGTTAAACGAGAAGCCTGTGTAAGCTTCCTATGCGAGAAGCCTATGTAAGCTTTTTATGCGAGGAGTCTATGTAATCCCATATAAATAGTATGTGAGAGGTCTATGTAAACCTCTCGATGTATGTATGTAAGACAAGTTTTAATTCTTTTGCATTTTTGACCTATAATATGTTATGACGAATGTTAAGGTATTGTCTAAGTCCTCTCAAAGGACGAAGCCGACTACGTCTAGGGGATCCTAGAATCTAAGATCCCCGTCCAAATACCAGAAGTTAAACATTGCATTAGTGTGTTAGTAAGCATACTTCACTGTAAAGAATTTCATAGTTCACTGTAAGGAACTTGAGAATTTAGCTAAATTGTGCTTTCATAAAAAAATGTTTATAATGTTATAGATATTATTAATATAAGCATGATAATATGTGGGTAATTAATCTTCTCGTATATGATGTGTAAAGGTTGAGTCTTAATGCATGATGAGTTTTAGAGATTGTGCCTATTTCTTCTTGTGTTTTGAGTCTCTTGTAATGTGGAGTTGATGTTCCTTTATCTGTATTTATAATATGTTGTGTGGTATGGTTATAAGCTTCTATTCTTGATTCCTTATCTCTTGATAGTGTTTAAAGTGTAGCAAGTATCATTCAAAGACGAATGTTGTCCAAGTGGGGGAGAATGTAACATCCCCCCTAAACATGAACTAGGTAAAGCTAGAGCCTTACATGTGTGTCAAGAGGTTTTAAAGTCTTGAAATGGTTAATAATAGTGTTTAGAGGTAGGTTTGTACGATGTTTGTGAAAAGTTTTAATTACGCACTACTTCTCATACATGTTTATGCAATGAATGATGTCCAAGGGCTTGTATTTGCCCTCCGCGAGGTCGAATACGCCGTGTGGCGACTTGAGAGTGCTCTTACTTCTTGTGGATCGTTATAGCTACAGAAAGATTGGGGAGATTGTAATTACAGAAATCCTATTTTCTCCTTCTTCCTAGAATACCTAGAAAAATTGTAAATTACCCTAAAACCTCAAAAAAATTGTTATACGCTTGGGAAGGAAGAAGAAGGAGATTTCTATCATGAGGATGGTTAAATCTTGCTAATTCTTGGCCAAACCACCGTATCAAATCTGGAAAAGCTGGAACCAAAGTCACAAACCCAGTAAAATCGCTTTGTGTCTAGGTAGGGACTAAGTTTCATGAAGTGAGTAGTTGTAAATTTGTGCTTACATGTAATGTATACAATCAAAAATGTGGGTTATGTATAGATCTTCATGCACAGAGTCGATTCCATAGGAAATTGCTCTAGTTCAACGTAATTGGGTTAATGCTTAAGACGAGATTTCGATGACTTGTCAAGGCTTTAAGAATTTCCTCCTTGAATAGAATTGCTTCAACAACAAGGATATCTGATAAAGTGGAATATGATTATGGGTGTATGCCATATTCAAACTATTGAAGTTATAAAATTGATGATCCTTTCGTGGATTAGGATTATACCCTAATAACGAACCCCAATAAAGAACTAGTACTGAGCTTGTATATTTCTATGTTAGGAATTGAGGAGCAAATCGTAGTGATGGTTGTGATTATGTGATGTTTTTTTTCTTGCTTCATTATGATACTTCTATATGCATTAATATTGCAATATTGATTACGCTTGTTGTAAATATGATAGATGGATGATGATTTCCATGAAATCATGATGTAAATGTATGATCTTGATGATGTACTTGTATTTGTGATTGTGATGTGTGATTCAGATCAAATTGCCACGCTCCAGCAAAACTAACTTGGATGGGTTGCCACGTTTCAACATAAATACAGAAATTGTTTCCACGTTTCCGGCATAAACATGGGATCGACCGTCACGTGCCACCACACTAACAATGGGATTGGTTGCCATATTTCGACATAAATATGGCATTGGTTGTCACATTCCAGAATAAACATAGAATCAACTGCCATATTTCGGCAAAATAACAATGGAATCGGACTGCCACGTTCTGGCAAGCTAACTCTTCGGTCTTAGCTTCCAAGAGAGAACTATTAAATTATGCTATGTTTCTAACATGAGGATTGTATTTATATTTATTGATAAGTGATATTGGAAAACGGTATGTTGCTCCATAATTCATAATCGATGAATTCATGATAAGTGTGTGTGAGGTGCTTGTTGTCATTATAGTATATTCTTGAAGTACGCTTGTACAAATTGTGTGGCATTGGTCATACTAAGGTTATAACAAATTGTAGTTCGTCTGTTGTGAGGAGGAAATGGTGAGAGTAGTGATAGTACATCCGATAAAATATATTAGGTTGATTCTACTTGGAGAAGTGCAGATGGGGATTAGTATGAGGAAAGTTAGTCTAATGACTTATGTGACAAAGGTGGGTTATTATTACAAGGCAAGGATATGACGTGAGTAACTAGTTAAATTGAAAGTGAGGGTAATTGGGGGTTGACTATGTGTTTAGAATGGTTAAGCCCTGATCTAGAATTTGATAAATGGGTGGTAAATAATAAGTCACTAGTTAGAATGACAGTGTGATTGGGGAGGGGGGTAATGCAATGAAAGGGTTAGGTGGAGAAGCGAAAGGTTTATTTTATTATTCTTACTTCTCCCTCACGTTTCAAAAAGGACGGCCTAGTTTGACCTGGAACGGAGTTTAAGAAAAGAAATAAGGCTTTTTAATATTGTGGTTCTAAACTAAATTTATGTCAAATGTACCAAATTCCCTTTAATATTGTGGTGTTAAACATGTCATGTGGAAAGTTAAAGTTAAAGTGTTGCCAAAAAAAGGAAAGGTGTCATTCTTTTTAAAAAAAACTAAAAAGGAAATAGGGAAATTCTTTTTGAAACGGAGGGAGTAGTTGGTTTCTTACATTATGTAGTGGGTGTCGGGTTAACCTGTGATGCTTACCAGTACATGTGTTTGTAGTGATACTACTCTTGCTATGTCTTTTGACATACTCTGGTTGAAGGATTCATTGATGTTTCCTTAGGTGAAGACAAAGAATCTCCAGAAACTTCTTATTAATTGTTCTTCCGCTTGGTGGGAGTTGTGTCAAGTATTTTATTGTCCATTGTATCCTTAGTAGCTCTTGTGCCTGTTTAGACTAGATCCTTGGGGTTCTTAACTATTTACAAGTCTAGTTTGTTGAAAAAGATTCTAATTATAAAGATCTTTTTATCTCTATTATATATGTTTTTCATTAATTTTCTGCATGTTTAACCTTTGGGGTATGAGGGTTCTCTTTCTTAGGTGTTAGAGTAGGGGCCCTCAAAGCCCGGTGGATTGGGTCGTGACACTTTTGGCAAAAACATTATGGTATCCAACTATTTAATGGGATTGATCCTCTCATGATAAACAAGACATATGAATGATAAGAATACTATTTTGATTCTTAATTTTCTCTTTTGTTTCAATGGCTTCTTTAAGAACGGGTTTAGTTCACTATAGGAACTTTTCATCAAGTGAGTTTTTCTTTAGAATGTTATTTTATATAGGTTAATCATATATAACTAAAGTATTCCGTCATTATAAATATGTCAATGAGGGAAAAATCGGAGCCTGAAAAACTTTTTCGTAGTATTAGAATTTTCCCAACCTTGTCCATATTTGGAAGATATCGGCGTCATCAAAGTGTAGGGAAATCTGGTAGCAATCGGGTAGAATAAATATGAATTAGATTTCATGATTAGTTAGATAACTTATTAATGAATCTGCAGTACTTTACGAAATTGAATTTGGGTAAATAGATATCCGAGAATTAATCTTAGAGTTAAGGGTATCTTCTGAGCTTAGTGAGTTAACATGTGTTAAAAAAGGGAGAATCAAAATTTTCTCAAATTTCTGCCTCGAATCCTGCCGCTGCAGCGGGATTTATACAATATACACCTCTGTAGCGGACGAGGCGGGAATGAAATTGTAAGATTTTTTGGGATTTTTCCAACAAGAGCTGAGCTCACTGTTCAAAACGTTTCGCTGTAGTGGTGCCGCTAAAGCGGGAAGGATACCGCTGTAGCGCGACAGTCGCGAATAAATTCATAAATAAAACCCCAAAACGACATTATTTGGCACTTTTTAACTTTTAGAGATAAGACACAATCCCTAGGCTCTTCCAACTCGTTCTTCACCATTCTTGAAACTAATGGTAAGCTTCTCACTCCCCATATTCACTTTTCGATCATTAGAACATAATAGAATGGATCAATGTTGATGGGAAAGGGTTTCTTGATAGATTCTATGGTGTAACTAACCTTAATTTGACTATTTGGGATCACGGGTTTGATTTAGGGTTCATAGAATTGTTAGTATTCTGGGTAATTAGAGATTGTTTGTTGATTCTCATGTTATTGTGATTATTTGTAGACCAAGAACAAGCGGAATGAATCTGAAAAGGTAGGTGATGGTTGTGATTTCATGATTGTGTGGTGTATGCATGTTCTTTCTTAATGATAATACTTGCATGTATATGAATGGTGCAAAATTTATCACACTTGTTGTAATAGTGATAGACAAAAGAGGTAGTTATGAAATCATAATGTAAATATACGATCTTGATGATGTACTTGTGATTGTGATTGTGATATATGATTGAGGATCAGATTGCCACGTTCCAGCAAGCTAACTTTGGATCAAACTACCACGTTCTGGAATAACTTTGGATTGGATTGCCACGTTCCAGCATACTTGGGATCAGCTTGCCATGTTTTGACAAACTAATTGTTTGGGTTTGGGTTTCGTAAGAGGACCAATGTTGTGTTAAGCATGTTAAATGTGTTGTCGAATCGTCATATTGATTATGTTGTTTGTATTGATATATATGCATGTGAGTATTATGTTAGTCGACTTAATTATATTGCACTAGGTAGATAATCATGTGATCTTAACAGTACATGGTATTTGTGTACTGATTCTATACTTGCTCTTATTTTTTTTGAGTACAAGGCATCTTCAAGCGGCTATTAACAGACCTCACTTAGGAGATTGGAGAATATTGCATCGACTTCAAGGGTGAGCTGCTTCTTCCGGGGAACCATTAATTTCTCTTTCGTCCATGTCCACCAATTTCGAACATGGACCACTATGTTTAGTTAGTTGAATAGTTCATTAGAAATTCCTTGTTTAGAATTTGTTATCGGAATTTTGGTACATTCACTTTCAGGTTCTAGGTTTATGTTCCGCATATGTTAGTTATTAAATCTTTGTTTAGTAATGGAACTTCATTTTTTGTCATTTTACTTGCTTCCATAACTTTAATGTCTTTGTTTTAGAATAATTATTTTAGTTGGATAGTAATAGTGGTTCTCCCACCGATTTGTAAGTGTATGTGTCAATCAGGATGGGTTTTGGGTCGTAACCTCTTATTTACTTCATATGTTCATGAATTTTTTATATTCCTTACCATTTTTAGAAAATTCGAGATACATGAGGCACTTAACAAGTAAGTTTCTTTTTTATTTTCTTTCCTCGTCCTGCTCATAACTAATAATAACATCCATTAATAGTGCATCAATATTTTATTTTTATGTATATATTATTAAATATAATTTATCTTATTTTTACAATCACTAAACACATATTTTGTATGGATGGTTAAACTATTTCTACGTCAAATTGTATATAGTTTACATTCATCAAGAATTTTTCTTATATTGCTTACAATTTTCTAAAGAGATTTAAAGGAAATAGAAAATAAGGCAAGTATGCTTCAACATTCATTACTCTGCATGAAATACACAATGTTAATTGAAAGGAGGAGTATATCTACTTGCTTAACCTTTTATGAAGAAAAACTATCAAGGAGGTTGACCAACAGGTTGAAGAGGTTAGTTTTCATCTCATCATATATATTAAATTTAACATTGTGTATACCATATATCATATATATATATATATATAAATACATTTTCTTTGTCTTTTTTTTGTTTACAGAACGAAGAGTTAGTAAATAATATCGAGTACACAAAATAATGATTGATGAAGAGTAAAGTTGCCCTAGAAGCTTTAAATGAGATTTCAATGTTATCACCTTAGTGTTAAATTAAAAAAAAATAGTTATAGTCTCTTACTCTCTTTTGAAGGATTAATTTTTCTTATGAATTGCCTAAAACTGTAGATCTTGATATTCTACTGCTATTTAATTAATACTAATTTCCCACTTAAATTTTTATCATGATTATTCTATTTTTTTTTTGGTTGAATCTACTGCAATATTTCAAGTAACACTATCATACTTAAGTTTTCACTAGATCATAAATATACTTATCACATTATATACTTATCACATTGTATACTACAAATAACACTACCACACTTCGGGCAACTCGTCCACGTCTGCAAGATACATAACGGTGTCTACGAATTTCTCGTAAGGTTCCAAATAGATCATAACTTAAATAAACTAACAACATCTATACTACATATACACACCTCACGAAATTGAGCATAACATATTTCACCGCATACATTTTATCACAAGTAGTTGGCCCTCTCATGGGACCCAAATTCAAATTATTAGTATGCAACCAATCCTATTTAGAGTGCTGGGATGTGGCAGCCGATCCTAGTTAGTATGTCGGAATGTTGTTTTCCAATCCAAGTTAGAGTGCCGAACGTGGCAGCCGATCTAAATCACACATCACAATAACACATCAAGATCATACATTCAAGTCATGATTTCATCATATCGATATTCATATATCTTTTTTGAACATCTAAGACCATTGTTGCAACATTCATACATATACAAGTATCACAACAAAGCGAAACATGTGTATATCACACCATCACAGACATCCCCTAGTCACATACTTAATTACATATGGTTCCCTCTATTTCTCCTTATAGTATTACACAAGTCCAAATGCTAGTTCTTCATGACATAATTTTGTTACCCTGACTAATTGTAGCCAAGAACACGAATAAGAACCTCGACCAATTTACTATCTCAACACAACACTAACCCATAAGCATTGAATTATAGCAACTTTCCATAGAATTTACTCGTTGCACAAAGGTCTAAACATACCTCATACTGTTAAATTCATATATAACATGGTAAGCATGAACTTATAACTACTCCACATAAAAACCCAATCTACCTGAGCTCCAAGCAATTTATATGGAGTTTTTGATTTTGTTTCTTGTTTTTCCCGATTTGCTATGGTGAATTTGGTCAAGATTTCGCGAGCTTCCACCATCCCCATGCTAGAAAAATCCGTCTCCTTACGTTCCCAACTTAAAATAATTTTTTCTTGGGAATCTAGGGTAATTTACAACTTATTAGGATATTTTGAAAAGATGAAAAAATAAGGATTTCTCGTAAACTCAGATTCTGCCTCGCTGATCCCGCTACAACGGTGGTGCACCAATGGCACATGTCCCGCTGTAACGGGATAATGAGCAGAAATTTTACGAATTTTGCTCTTCTCTAATAACAACGGTTCGGGTCGTTACAATATATTGGCTTTTTATGGATTTTTAAAAACATATTTTCCATTGTTTTGATTGAAATCTTCCTCCAAAATCTACCTAAAGCTGTTATGTGTGTTTTGTGATATAATAATGCTCCATAAAAATAAAAATAAAAATTATTTAATGTAATATAGAGTCTTTATTAATATTTTGGTGTGATGGTTTTCGTTTTAGGTATTTGTGGATCTTAAAGTTCATTTAAAAGTGTCCAATTTCATAAGAGTTTAATTCTTATCCACCCAAGAAAAATACACAATCACCTCATTTTTAGAAATATTTATTTTTTTCCTATTAATATATGCACATATTGTTAATATTTAAATAAAAATAATTAAAAGGGTATTATATGGTAACTTGGACTCTAAATTAATTATACAATTTTGTTTAGGATTCTTACTTGGTTTACCAAAAATAAAAAGGATTCTTTCACGCTTTCTTTTCATTATGTTACGCTCCTTCTCTCCCACCACTCAAGCAACTCAACACTGGAAGCAATTTGAGACAATCAATGAAAACTTATTAGAAATACTTATTTCTCTTTTTTAAATTCAACTAATATATTTTCACATCTAATGATAAATGGTTTTTCTTCTTTTTTATAAACACATTTTACAGATCTTTTAACGACACTCTATCAATGATTCTCTTAATGCATTTTACTGTATATTTACAATTTCGGATGTTCAGTGTTTTAGCGACATACTCTACTTTCCAAATCTCGAAAATGTTAGTATCGGAGGTAAGAAGTAAGATTTAAAGTCTTCATGCCTCGTGAATTATTCTAATACTGATGAAGATTCGGAAATATTATAATCGATCTAGTACCTAACAGGGAGAGCCAACTACTAACCCAAAATTAAACCAACATGTAATTTCTAAAACCAAGACATCAAATAAATATCAAGAAAATAATTTTAAAATCAACTAAGGAACTGAATAAACTCAATTAATAGTCAAAACGTTCATGCAGAATAAAGTCTTAAGAATTGAAAGTGCTAGTACTAAAACTCTAATATAATCAATAATGGGGATGCAATACTAAAAACATAGAAAACATAATCTACTAGTCGAATGTAAGAATATACAGAAATGATAGAAGAATCAGTGAAAACTTGAAAGAGTATCTCACCCTTGGCTTTGATGTCAAATGTCTCTTAAGTAAGGTCTCCTGTCAGCTAGAACATGTCTTGCACTTAACAAGAAAAGAACATGTACAATATCAATACACGAATCACTAGTAGGATTATACGGTCAGTCAAAGATATAAGTGTAACAATTGACTACATCATAGTAAGTCAAGTCAATACATACAACTACAATCACTTTTTAAGACCTACGGGTTCCTTATTGTCTTGGCTACAAGAATACTTTTAGCAAACCGAGGCACCTAGTCCAGATTCCTTCACAGGTTGACCTAAACTAAAAATTTTGAGTCACTATCTATAAAGCTTTCAACCCATTTCACCATTGATCGGGATGGATCATTAAAGTGTTATTTAACTTAACTAAAGTGGGACAATCAAGTAGGTGGGGTCATACGCTAAATGGTAGAGTTCATCGCCACTCAGACATTCCAACTATAATTTTTCTTTCAGGTTCCTGTTACATTCAACGACATCAATGACCATCGCCGAATCACTTTGACGATACGCCAACTTTCCCAGATATTTCCAAACTTAGATGAACTTGAGGGTTAAGAATTGTAACCTTCGGTGATGTTCCGAGTCAACTGGGGTGATGCTCACTGTCGACTTTGCATATTTCTTTAAGTTCTTTGGCTACTTTTGATCTCTTTTATATCCATGCTTACAGTACCATAACTGAAATACAAATACATTTGAACAGAATAAGTTGTAAATGGATATTGAGAACATTACTTTTGGTATACTAGAAGCTTAAAATGAGCCTAAAATTGTCTATTCATCAGAGATCTTCCATATTGTTTAAATACTTCCATTTTTTTAATGACACTAAATTTTTCTCTAAACGTTTTACCCTATCACTCCATTCTAATGTATCCCTTAACTTCGCAAAAGTGTAATATCTGAGTTATTTGTGTAACGGTAAGAGTATATGTGAGTGACTTTTGCAACAAGGGATATATTAACTATAAATAATAAAGTTGAGGGTTATATCCGATCCTTTTCCCTTTAATTGTTAATGTGACAAATAAAAATAAAGCAACGTGAATGCAAAAAGAACAAAATAATTTAAAATTGTTGTTTTGAGGCTACATTGTAAGTCATTTTGTCTGTATTTCCAAAAAAACTAAAAGGGGGAGGTGAATCTATGATAAATTTTACAAGAAGATGAGTATAGAAATAAATTTGATCATTAAGATATTAAAATTGAATTATTCGTTGAATTAAAGAAGTTAGAAAAAAAACTCATAGTTAAGAAAGATCAAATGTACCTCTTAACTTTGGGAAATAATCTAATATACCTCTTAACTTTTAATACAGATCAAATATACCTATATAGATTTTATTTTTAATAATATATTGAAAACATAAAATAAATTTAATTAATTTTCACTTCCATTAGACATATATGATATGTTTGAGCTATTTATTTAATAATAGGAGTGTATATGAGTCACTTTTGTAACAAATGATATATCGACTCTAAATTTTGAATTTGAAAGGTACACCATGCCATTTTTCCTTAATTCTTTTGGGGTCAAGTCTAGTCTATCCTCTTTTGATCGAGTTTGGTAGATATTAGATTAAATATTTAAAAGATGGTTTAAAAAATTGTGATTTTACTATTAGAAAAATAATTATGTGAATTGAACTAAAATATTGTTCTCAAATGTCCATTTAAGGAATTAACTAGCAATTTAATATAAAATTTATAAATTACATACCATATCTACTAATATCAAACCAAATCTTATATGAGAAAAAAACAAAACACATTCAGACTTCTTGTCTTCACTTTGGGTCTGTTTGAAAGAGTTGATATCATTACTAGGATAGGAAATATCAGCATAGTAAACTAAAAAAAAATTAATATGTAGTGTTATGTCAATTTTCATCATAACATTCAGACATATGATTGAAAAAATGGGAAAACACAAGTCTATAATATTACTCAACGGTGAATTCTACTTTAATTTTAGAATATTAGCAAAATTATGTTAATGAAATAAATAAATAAATATGGTATACAAGAAAGAGAATGCGAAAAAATTGCATGAAATCACATGCAATTTAATATGTTCAATTGATATTCTTTTTATTGATTTTCTTTTTGTGTATTTTTTGTTCTCCACATGTCCATTATATTAAAAAAAGATTTGTACTTTTGATTTCACATAATTTTTTTTTAATTGAGTTTCTAAAATGATTTTAAAATAGTTTATTTTGATGATTAATTTTTTATGTATATACATCTTTATAAATGAACTGATTTATTCTTGATTATTCATAAATGACTTTTAGCATAAGAAGATAAGTTCATTTAATATCAATTTCTTTCTTACTTTTTTCACCATAAGAACGAACAGTTTATTTCCCATTATGTTGGATACCCCTTTTGAGGTGTGATTAACTTAACTTTGTGCTGAGATATCTCATTTTAGGACCCAACTAATGTAGATCACATAAAAAAATTCACTTTAGGGACCGACTAATCTAGATTTGCATTGAAAAGTCCCATTTAGAATCTGCTTTGTTCAGATTTGCATTAGAAAGTCTCACTTTGGGGGGATAAACCTCTGGTAATCGATGGTGACAACTCTTGTCCCATGACTCAGCACGAGGCCTCTAGTTAAGGATAAAACAGTACTTACTACTCCTTAATCTTTGGTAAGTATCTGGTACTTGATCTAGGGCCCGAAAAATCAAATTCAAGTGGGGAATCAAGTCCCATTTTAGGGTTAAATGTTCCTTACCAAAGCTTTAGTTCCAATGCTTGAACTTAAGACCTCATTAATGATGGAGAAATACTTGCTAATCTGTAATGTTTTTTATGACGTTTTTTTATTATTTTCATTTTAGATTTATTTTTTAAAAAAATATCAATAATGTTTTTTCGTGAATTTTTGAATGAAGATTCTTCAAGAAATGTCCGCATTCAGATGACGATCAACAAAAATAATTGGGTAGGGAAGCAGGGCTTGACCATAAGCAGGTCAAGTTTTGGTTCCAAAAGAGGAGGACTCAAATAAAGGTACTTCCGATTATTTAGTACTTTTATATATTGTCAATTGTACGTAAATCATTGGATATTATTATTGTTGGTGGTGGTCTTTTTGTTGTTTACACACAATAACAAATTAATATTTTTTTTCATTAAAATTTTCAAAATTCTAGAAAAAGTGATGATAAAAGTTGAATCGATTTAATGGAAAGCAGTGAATCTATTGGTAAATTGTTTCTTTAAATTTGGTGATGTTGTTAGAATGTGTGAATGAATAAGATAATTTCTTCCTCTTAATAATCAAGTTATTTACTTTCACTATTAACCCCCTCCCCTCTTCCCTCGCCACGTACAATCAATTCCATTATTGATGATTTCTCTTTTGAATATATATATATATATATATATGTATAGTTTTCCTAAATCACTCATTTGATTCTTCATGTTGAATTCATCAATAGATTTGAAAGTATGTTCTTTGCCTCGTTAATATATGGATTTTATTAAAGAAATATCTTTTCATTTAAATTATTTTCATCATCTAACCTCCAAGTCAATTAATTGGTTTCTCAATAAAATCAATTGTAGAATCATGTTAATTATTAAAAGTACATGAACTCCCTAGCAAGTTCCACAATTAGTAAGGAATTGTAAAATGGACAAAAAAATTGAATGCCTACTATGTTTTGCGAATATAAAGTCAGAAAAATTTGATTTTGCAACTCAGAACTAATGTTTTTCCTTTACAAAATTATTTGATGAATTAAGGAAATCTTACAATGTTAAATGGACCAATTGAACAAAGTCGAGGCTAGTCAAAATAGTTTGTATAAATAAAGGGAAAATTTCATATATGGCAAACGGATGTTATGAAATTACATTCAATGGGTATAGTTTACATAATTGCATTCCATGGGTATAGTTTAGTTTGATAGGTGACTCTAAATTTGTATAAAACGTGTTTTCAGATTAAATTTATACAAAAAATTATTTTTCAATAAATGGTAACAGTAGCACAAAAGATGCTAACAATAAATTCACATAATCCCATGATTTAAGCAAAACATTCAAAATCAAATATTTCCCCCAAAAAAGAATTCTAAAGCTATAGAAAGACAATAACAGTTCAAAATCAAATACTTTTTTAATTTTTTTTAGATAAATCTATGAAACACACACACACACATAGATATATTTATATAAAAATTGATTATATTGTATATATTTGCGAAATTGTATATAATTTTTATACAATATTTGTGTGTAATTCATTTTGTGTTTTAAACTGTATATGACCATCATATATTCTTTTAATTTATTTTGGGTAATCTGTTTGTATACAATATTTTATTATGTTCCTATATTTTTCTTTTGTATAATTCTAGGAGTTTGTATAATGTACAATAATTTTGGTATATATATTATAGTTATATATGTGCATCTGTGATTTTCATGTTTTTTTGTTTTTTTTAAATATTATTGATCAAACTGATTGTATATAATATTCATTTGTTAATTGTATATATAGTAAGCTTGAAATATGTTTCTATATTTGAGGGTGTAACGTTTATACATACAATATTTTATTAAGTTCATAATTTTTTGTATATATGATGAATTTGTATAATGTATTATAATATTATAGAGTGATTTGAACAAATTTCTTTATACAAAATTAAATAATTGTATACAAATAGTTATTGCCTCATATGACTTTGTATATGTTACCTTAATATACAACCCACTATATACCTAACTTTAGTAATTGGTATACAACTAATAGAATATACAATTAAGAACTGTTTCATAATACTTTGTATACATTAACTTAATATACAAACCACTATATACATAACTTTGTAATTTGTATATAAATTACAATATCTGATGTTCCCAATATTCTTCAGATTTGTCCAGTTCTAATTAGGCAGATTCAATCTCTTCTGAATCAATGTTTATGACTTTTCTCTTGCTTCCACCTTCAACAATTTTAATGCCGCTAGATTTCGCGTTGTTGATGACTTTATGAATTGTCATTGGGTCATTTTTTTTCATGGATCTTAATTCTTCAATAGATTGTTCAACTTAAATTTGTTTATGTTTTGCCATAGACCCTACATTAACCCAGAATCCTGAGTTAACCCAATTGAAACGAAGGTGGATTATCAACAACATTGACATGCAATGACATACGTCTCGTAATCCTCATACATGGATAGAAATCATCTATTCTGATTTTGAAAGACTTGTAATCTGATAAGTAATAAAGATTTTTTTAAAAAAATATGAAAAAACTAACAATCATACTACATATACAATTGTTATAGAAGGAATCAAGAAAAAAAATATTGAAAGCCATGAATTTGGCGATCACCTACGAAAAGTGGAAGAACATCGGAGAGAGAAGGTCAAAAAATTTTCAATGGAAATTCAAATTAGAAGGGAAGAGTAATTTTAGGAAATATATATGGAATGAGAATAGGAGAGATAAATTAAATTTTAAATAAAATTATGTAAAAATCTTTGGATGACTATTTTTATTCTGTATACAAATAGATAGTGGTCCCATTAATTATGGCAAAAAAAATTAAAAATGTATTTACTGACCGTAAATAAATTAAAATATACCCTTATTAACTAATTACATAGGAATGTTTGCCATCCTATGTAATTTTCCCATAAATAAATGAGCGGATTAATAAATTATTTGGGTTGGGTTTGGCTTAAAATAGACCACAACCCAATTTTTCACCTTCTACCCAAAAATTATTGTTCTTAAATTTTTTATCATTATTCATTCAATATCAAACAATATAATTTCCTTTTTTAACATGACTATATTTATCACATGTAGGCTAAGAGTGTGGTCTTTCATGAAAAATTCATAGAGGTAGTGAAGATTCTCTAAAAGAGAAGGATAACTTGTATCCATGAGATCAAATGAGTAGGATAGAAGGCACGTGATATGGACAAGTATAAGTTGTGGTACTCGAAAGGTGTAAGGATTAGGAATAAAGTAGGCATCCTAGCAGATTGTGAGCTTAGGGTGGAAGTGATTGAGGTAAGCAGGATCAATGATAGGATGATAACGATTAAGTTAGTCTTTGGAGGGTCCACTTTGAATATGACCAGTGCTCTGGATATGATAGAAAAGTTTTTAGTCATGGGAGCTTTGGGTAGTAGTAATTATGCAGATAATATGTGGTTCAGGACTTCTAGTTAAATTTGGGAAAGTTGAGTCAATTAAATTTTCAAGGATTATTTTTTCACCCTATGTAAAGAATATTTATAATATATATATATTTTATACGAGGAAGAAAGTGTATGTGATTCAAAATTAGGATGGTAAGCAAAGGTGGATGAAAAAAAATATTTTTCAAGCATTAGAAAAAAGACTAAGTAGCATTTTTGGTGCTTCAATTATTATAATATTCTAATTTTGATACAAGTAATATCTTGATCAATTCATAAATCTTCAATTTATTGGAATTTTCACTATTGATCCCTATTTTGTGTATATTCAAAAATTTAACATAAGGATTAATTGTACAATAATTTTAATTATCTATATGTTATATTGAGTTTCTATTGTTATTCCACATGTGATTAATTTTTTTTATATATATTTCATCAGACTCAAAATGAGAGATCCATTAACAATTCTCTTCGAAAAGAAAAGGAAAGATTTCTTTGTGAAAATAAGGCAATGAAAGAGGCAATGATTAATATTATGTGCCCAAAATGTGATGGACTGCCCATTGGAAAAGAAGAAAGGGAACGTAATTTAGAAAATATGAAAACGAAAAATCAATTGTTGACAGAACAGGTAAAACTTCTATTTATCCTATTTGTTTTTGTTGATTTTATTTTTTATGTTACTTTATTTATTGGTCTATAAAAGACTTACTTATATATAACAAAAGATGAGGCAAGTTCATGGTTTGAACTCGATGGATTAATCAAGATTTTAAGGCATTATAATATAAAATGAAGGAGTCAGATTTATTATATTTATTGAAATCTTAGTCGTGTGTGTATATATATACACATATATATTACACCTTAGAGATATATATATTGAGGTGGATGCAGATCATAAAAGTACCGAGTTCATTTGAATCTCGAATTTTTTACACGAGGCATAGATACATGTAAAGAATTACTAAAATTTAAATAAACATTATATATAGATCCATAATATTACAAATACAACAATTAACCATTAGAAGCCTACTACCAAGGGTCGTGATGGTATGGATAAGATTCATCTATCCTTAACGAAGGGTCTTAGGTTTGAGTCTGGTATAAATATCCCAATAGGAAGTGATTCTCTTTTTGATGGGATTTACACGAGGGTTAAATGTATTAAGCACCTACAAATGCCTAGTTCATGATGTTTATATATTGGATTTGTTTCTTCCCCACAATTATGAGTTGCACCCTCCATTGACAAGAGAGATCATCTTGATCTCGCAATCAATTAATTGATTGAAAAAAATAAATACATACAATAATAGCAAATTATACACTTCTTATCCTTTTTAGATTCTCAAATCATAATTAGTTTAGATACATACCTATTGTAAGTAAATTAACTTAACAAAATATTTTTGCAGTATGAAATATCAAATCTCATCTCAAGTCTTGTTGGAAGGTGTTTCGTGATGGGTTCAAATTTGGCACCATAAAGATCGACTCTTTAATCATCTTCAAATTTATCTGATGGAAGTTTTCTGAACTAAGACATATGTGGCTCTCCCATTAGATATCCTCCTCTTCGTCAAGAAAACAATTATAATAATAATAATTACGTTCATGCACATTCAATAATGTCTCCATCACCACTAGAGCATGATGAATGTCATCATGATAGCAGGAAACAAACAATAATTTTTGAGAATGTGGTTGCTTCTATGAATGAAATGGTTAAACATTGCTAAATGAATGATCCATTTTGGGTAGATTCATCAAGTGATAGGAGCTGTTTTATTCATCGTGAGATTTATGGAACAAAATTTTCAAATCAAGTTCTACCTTACCAAACATCAACGGGTCGAATTGAATTATCAAAGGATTGCGAAATTGTGTCAATGACTGCAATTGAGTCGATCTATAATTTTATTGATCCAGTAATTTTCATGAACCCTTTCATGTTATAAATGTTCACTTAACAAGTGATATTATATATTTTGAACCTATATATATACATATATACATATATATACATATATACATATATACATATCTATACATACATACATATATATATATATATATATATA
>NC_028645.1:58661894-58667131 GCF_001406875.1 Solanum pennellii | reverse complement strand
GTGTGTGTGTGTGTGTGTGTGTATATATATATATATGTATATATATATATATATATATATATATATATGTATGTATGTATATGTGTGTGTGTGTGTGTGTATGTGTGTGTATGTGTGTGTGTGTGTGTGTGTGTGTATATATATATGTGTGTGTGTGTGTGTGTGTGTGTGTGTATACACACACACAGACACACACACACATATATATATACACACACATCTTATATTCTTTGTATATTAAAGATTGAGCGTGCTAGTTGATTTTTGAAAAGTAGCCCGTGTTTGGGAGTTCGTTGGAAACTACCACTTCTAATGTGGAAACATACCATGCCAATATCATGGATTTCAAACTTGAGCAAGTGAGAGATCGAAGAGGCCGTCATGATCTTTTAAAATCCAACACATTGTCATGAATTCCAAAAATTGGCTATTTCTCAATAGGCTGATACCAATTTTAATTTTTAATTTTCTCCCGTACAATATTGATTAAGATGAGTTTATATATACTGATACATGGACAATGAGTACTTATTTTTAGACATAGTTATCATTCTTATTGTTTAATAAGTAATCATATGCTTAAAATGATTGATTTTTATGTGTAAGTCAAATGGATAAACTTGTTTCCTAGTATAGTCACAAAAGCTAATAATATTGAAGTTCTTGATTCAGGTACTTCGGAAGGCTCTATAAAATTGGTAAAATATTAATTCATCTTTTAGATGTTGTTCCCCTGGAAATTAAATCAATATTAAAATTGACTCATAAAATGATCAACTTTTGTTTGGTTCTTGAATTCAGATGTATGAAAAGTTGCATATTTTTTCTCCTCTAGTTGAAGCTAGAGAATTTTATTCATACATTGTTGTAGACAACGTGATGCAACAACGTGGATCATGGTGGATATTTCATATGATATATTCAATGAGATTCAGAGTGGTGTACCTTGTTATTCTTGGAAGTTCCCATCTGGTTGTGCAATTCAAGATATGGGCAATTGTCAAAGTAAGATAAGAATCATTTCCTATCTCTATATCATGATTTACATAAAAGAAAATTATGTGCATTAAGCTCCCTCTATACGTGTGGTCCATATTATAGGGGTCTATTATATATAGACTTATCCTGCATTTGTGCATGACTTTTTTATAACAAGGATTTTCATTCATAACGAAAAAAGATCAATTACATAGAAACACCCGTAATTGCTCGTCTTTCTAACCATCTAACTTCCTACTCATACAGAAAACAAATCAAGAAACTTATCTATTACAAAAGGAAATGCTACACTAAGGATACTTATATAGTGTTTGTAGAATAGGTTTCCAGCATGCCTTGTGTTGTCCTCTTAGATGAATATGCAGTACAATCTCTCTAAGGACCTTGTCAGCACATAGTCTTCCTCGATAGAATCTAATCTTATTTTTTTATCTCCAAATGACATATACAATAATCACAAAAACACAAGTCTTGATCCAGTCGCAAATAATTCTTTGGATTCCTATCCAGTTGCTTATTCTTCCCCATAATGTCTTTGTCACTTGACAATAGAAATAAAGATGTTCAAATGTTTCCTTTGTGTTACTACAGAACACACATTCACATGACACCTGAATACCAAACTTTTCAAGTCTTTCAATAGTTACTAATCTTTCCTACACCTAGCCACAAGATGAATTTGAATCTTGGATGTAATCGTTGTTGCAAAGTAATACTATTCCATTCTACGATTGGAGAAGTAGACATGATATAGTTATTCATCTTCTTGGTAGGAAACTTCCCACCTTCTGTGCCTTTGCACAGTCCATCATCAACTCACCCTGCCCAGCTTGCCTTGGGATTATCACATCTCTTGTACTCAAAATCTTTTGCACTACCCATGAAGCAACAGTTTGTAAAGTGATAGTTTAATCCCCCTATTCTATATGAAATAAGTATGCACTCATTGGACCCATAGATAGTCTTTCTTTCTAGTATTTCACAGTTATTTGAGTTTTGCATCTTTATTCTACAATTCAAACGGGTAACATACATATCACTATTTATATGTAGATTATTTTTCAAAGGGTATGTTAAATAGGTAAAAATTTACTCGTACTGATGTCTATTTCATGATGTCTATTGTTCCTAATATGATATAACATAAAAACTGTCTTTATTTTCGATTTATCAAATTATGATACCTCATATTATGTTGTTAATTTATTCTCCAAATTATCAGCTTGAGACATGCATGGGGGTTGTTTAAGTGTACCCGTATATGTTTGTAAAATATTCTTTTTGTCTATGTATAACCTTGGAAATCTCTACAACCTGATAAGATTTATTTTAGGATTGAGTTAGACTTAATAACTATCCTTTTAACATGTTATTAGAGTCGCTAGACTTCATTTAACAATGTTGAACTCAGGCCTATACAATGTTGTTCATGTCCCAGATGTTTAAATCTAAACAAGCGAGGGTTATTCTTTCTCCTCATATGGTCCTGATCAATTCTTGCCTTGTCATATTCATTGCTAAAAAAACACTTATTTCTAGCACGCTTTCCTCATTATTTTCCAACAAGTTAATTATTTTAATTCTGGTATTTTGATATTTTTACTCTTGCCAGTTACTTTGGTGTAACACGTTCAAGTATATGAAAAATATTAGGTTAATCGTATCTTTAGAGATTTGTTGTGCTAAAAGATGGGTTGTTACACTTCAAAATATTTGTGAGATATTTACTTTTCCAATGGGTTCAACATAACCTACTAGGCATGATTTCAAAGGAGGTTTGGTTTTACATTTCATTTATTTATTTACTACTTTTTTGAATTTTAATTTATAAGGTGACAAAAGAATGAATTCTAAATTTTTCATCACTTGAGGGCAACTTTAATTAAAAATTAAAATCTAGAAGTGGGTCCAAATCATCCCTTTTCTTTGTTTATATATTTGAAATATGACCTTTTAAATGTTTTTTTAATCTTTGAGGTACATATATAAAAATACATGTTTTAACCATGTTTGACCCGTGATTTTTTTCTTTTAATGGGCTCGGAAAATGATTACTCGTTTTAATTCGAAAGTCATTTTTCTTTACAATTTTCTTAATTTTTAACTTTTTTTCAAACTTCTATTATTTCTTTTAGGGGTGTGTTTGGTATGATTTAAACTTTTTAAAAAATTATTTATCTTTTGATGTTTATTGATTGGAAAAAAAATAATTTATAGAAAAAATATTTTCCAACAAAGAAGCAGGAAAAATGACCATTTCTCTCATTTTCTGTGGAAAGTCATTTTCCTTTACAATCCTCTCAACATTGAACATTATATAAATCCTTTGACGACATTCAAATATTATTATCACCTTTAACATGTAAAAATATCATCGAAATACTATTCGATCTGTTAATATTTTTATCAATCTTCAATAGAAGTTAATTTTTCTAGAAAATATATTTAGTACTTTCCAAACAAAATCTGAAAATAAAAATAGATTTCCTAAAATAAATTATTTTCCAAAAAACAAACACACACCCTTATCTTATTTTCCTTTTAGTATTGTTATAATTGCTTTCCTAATGTTTTATTTTTCTACTTTAGTATTACATGTTGTCTCCTTTATATCCTTATGCATTTGCTTTTCATATCTGAATTTGGATATAGTTTACTTAAATGAGGATCTATCAAAACAGCCCCTCTACCTTCTCAAGATATGACCACCCTTTGCAGACGTCACTTGTGGAATTATATTCGATATATATGTTATTGTAATATTTAAATTTCATTCTACTTTCAGTGTTTCATGATCTAGAAGGAATGAAAAATACTATACAAGTATCTCAAAGGATGATGAATTTTTTTTAAAAATTCTAAACATTACAGACAACCATGGAGATTTCCAACTTCATCACAGTTCAACCGTGTAGATAGGATTTCAGTAAGAAAAAATGAAGAAATCATTCAACCAAAAGGCTTTATTGCTTTTTCCACAACTTCTTTATGGCTTCCTCTTTCATTCCAAGATATCTTCAATTTCATTAAAGACGACAAGACAAGAAACCAGGTATGTATCAAATCCCTTTATAATAATGTCAATTGTTCAGATAATTTTTAGTGGTTATAGCAAAATGTTATTATAGAGAATATAATAATATAACATGATATAAATATTTTTTTCAAAATAAGACTTTTATTCTACATTAAATTGGCTGAAGGTGTTTCAAAAACAGCCTCTCTTCATTCGAGAGATAAGGGTAAGATATGTGTATATTCTACCCTCTATAGGCTCCACATTCTGAGATTACAACTAATATATTGTTGTTAAAGTATATAATAGGTGAAATGTTGTTATAGAGAATGATTGTCATAAAAAAGAATGATTGTATATATCTTTGCATTGATATTCTATTTTTAATGCAATGAGCCAAACATCTAGCAAAAGAAGTATTTTTCACATTTTCAACCCTTGTATAACTTGTTAACCAAATGACCCCTGAAAATACCCATATATATAGTTGACTTTTTCCAATTCATGTATAGATTTTTATGTAAAACTCTCAATTATTTTAATAAATATCATAATTTTAAAATCATAATAGAATGGGTTCAGTGTTAAGAATTTTTATAACCACTAAGTTAAAGTCCCAAATTTGATTCATTAGCTAATATTATGTTCCCATGTTACTCGAGTGTGCATATGTCAGCTTGGTTCTGTTTAATATATTATAGGTTCTGTTTATTGGTTTTTACATAAGCTAAACAAAAAATCAAACCAATAAGATATTTTTAATCGATTTTGATTCTTAACAGTTCGATTTTCTGTTTAACCAATAAGAAAAGGATTATAAAATATATGACTTTCCTTCAATAATTAGATGCGATAACACAATAATGTAACAGTACAAATACTCATAAAATAGAAAAAATAATAACTAACATAAAAATAAGTATACAGTGTTACACAAAGAGAAATTAAGATGAATAACATTCACACTTTCTGTTTAGGCGTTTTATGTAATGTGAAATTATGAACTCAAAGTCACTACGAAGTGTGAATGGAAGGCTAAAGGGCAAAAATATTAAGTAGTATATTAATATTAATATTTATGATTTATGTATGGTGAAGTTGTAAATTATTATATTGTTAATGAGTTATCAGATTACCCAATAACCCAATATTAGAAAATCAAATACCAAACTGATAACCCGATAATTCTTTATATATATATATATATATATATATATATATA
>NC_028645.1:58643793-58661404 GCF_001406875.1 Solanum pennellii | reverse complement strand
TATATATATATATATATATATATATATAAGATCATTAAAAAATCTATTAATAAATTATCCACATGTTTTTCTAGTCTTGGAATTGATTGTACATATGTTACTTTAAATATATGATCTTAAATAATTACTAATCCCACAAACTATTTTTTGTCAATTAAATTATGATATTGTTTATCATTTGGTTTTTTTTCAATGGCATATTTTGACTGGTGAAAATAATGTGATTGAGTTAGATCGAGTACTAACAGGAACTTTTCCGGGAAATAACATTTCAAATATTCAGGTATTTTTCATATTTATTTATTTATATATAATTACCTATTTTTGACTAAATTATCAAGTAGTAATAATATTTTTCAAGAATCAAATAATAGTAATTATGATTGGGTTTATCTTTTTTCACATGCAAAAACACCCAAATTTCAAAAGGAATTTTCTACGGTCTAATTTCACTTTGGACTTGTAGTCAACTAAAAATTAAAATACACACTAAAAATAAAGATTAACTTTCTCACATTTAAATTATACACAGTGATAATTTGAAAATCTTCTTCACATTATCATAGCTTAGCCATTTATAGCAAGTTGTTGTTTGTCTCATTTTCTATATTAATAGTTCCACTAGTATTTTTCGGTGATCCAATAATTATCTTTAACTATCTTTTAGGTAAACTGATAATGCTAAATATATTTCACTACAAAAAAGAACAAGAATTAACTATGAAATTCCTTGTTAATCTGGTGTTAAATAACCTATAGCCCTATAGCTAACAAAATTGATTATAATACTTCACTAATTCATCATTAAATAGTATTAGCTCGATTTTTTATTGTTTAGCAACATAACATATCCGTCACTTATTCTTTTATAGTTTTACCCTAATGTTTCTTAATTATTGCAATGCATATACAGCCTTATAATATGCATAACGAAATGATAGTGCTTTAAGAAACGAGTATTGATGAAATGGGAGATTTTTATTCTATGCACCCATAGAGTTACGAGCAATCACTTCAATTGTCAATGGAGGTGATGCAACAAAAGTTCCCATTTTGCCCTCTAGTATCATCATAAGTCCCGATGGTCGGTTCTCCTCGAATAGGGACGATACTGCAAATGCACAAAATGGTTCAATTTTGTCAGTGACATTTCGAATATTGATTTGTGGTAATAATAATCCAACCTCCAGGCAGCAACAAATGGATGTAGTGGCTTCTGTTCATGGCATTTTGAGCGCCACAATTTTAAGAATCAAAGAAGCGTTGGGTGTTCTGATTTGTGATGGTTTAATTTCATGTTGTTTGTGTGTTTGTTTTGAAGATTTCAAAACTAAGACAATTGATGGTTTTGAAGGATGATGTATTCCCTTCTTTGTGACTTCTAAAATCTCAAGACTGTGAGATATGTGTTGCTGCAATTATCTTTTATATTGATACACTTACGTGAGACTTCTTATTTGTTTGGTTTTCTCTGATAATTGTTTTTGTTCTTTGTCATGTTACAATGTCATGCCTTCCTGATTTTGCAAGTGTGGGAGTAGTATATATATGGTATCCATGTGTGGATGGAATTATATGTTGTGAACACGGTTAGCCCAGATGCTAGCCAAGTGGTTGGGCTTAGGGCTAAACCATGAAGAGGCTCAAGAATTAAACATCCATCAGTAGATTTACTTGAGATCTAGGTTGAGCACCCACTTTTGTCTTGAGTACCACTCCGTACTTGTTTGGTTACTTTCTTTCTTTCTTGTCTACATTTCAAATGACAACCTCTAGTTATAGGTGGTGATGGAAGGATCGTATCTAGTGGGGGATATTTACTATTCTACTCTAGAACATTCCTCCAACTGCATAATTCTATAATTATCCATTCTACATTATTTTATATATTTATCTATGGAACACTCATTCTAGATATCTCCCTTCATTTCTTTACAACTCTAAATATTCTAGATACTTTTGTAGCATGTTTTAGATATTAATTAAGCTTGTAATTCATTAGTTTGGGTATTGCCATTGTAATTTGGTTACGAGTGATTATACACTACTTGAGTATTTTTGTTGGGAACTCTTGTTTGTTACGTTATGCATAAAAATTAATGACGTGGCTAGTTTCCCCGCACTTTTGTTATATATCTTATTAGTTTTTTTCAATAAAAATATTTAACTTGTAGTTGTGTTGACATATTTCAGACAAACCTCTGTCTCCTCCTCAATTTCTCGTCTACACACCGACTCGTTTTGTCTATCTGATCTATATAGGTTGTTGTTCATCCATGTTTGATTATAGTAGGCACACTAGTATTAGTTTCTACCTGTATCCTTAGAATGAAAAAGGCAACAAGAAAATTAGCTACCTGGTTTCCTTCTCTGTAGTGGTGACTGATTCATATTCCAGCCCTCTTCTTCTAGTTAATGATGTCCACAATCTGCTTAAGCTTCAGGTAGAAAGTGTGTTCTTTTGTCGCCATGTTGGTTGTGCATTGAGTCAAGTTCTAAGCATGTCCGTTGAAACAACACCATTTGACTCCAAACTATGTTGCAATATCTTCAACACAATTTTGGTTATGAATCAAGTTCAGCTCAATGTAGATACTAATGTCATACAAGTTGTTATTGGGCTGACAAGAGTTATTGGGCCGAAACGAGCAATAGGGACAGGTTAATTTGGGATCTGTGTTAAGTAGTGGACATGAAACGGTTCCATCAAAAAGGGTAGTGATATGTGGTGTAGGGACTATCCAAATTGTTGAGAAAATTGTTTAGTCCTCTCATCCCTTTTCTATGACTTCTGCTTCTCATCCCTTTCTTCTACTTGTGTTCTTCAATTTCCATTTAGTTTTTAAATTCCTTTGTAATTCCAATTACGAGTTAGTTAAATAGATTTGTCGATTTTTCAAAATCAACACAATTCAAATTCAAACAACCGACAACAAAACATCCAAAATGGGATATTATTATATACCTAGTCCACTCAAAAACTAAAGGCTTGTTTTTGGATACAACAACAACAACGAGTCCAAAATGGGATAAAAATTTAAAGTCACAAACAAACCAGAAAACCATTCCTAAAAACTTATAATTCTGTAATATGGGCATAGTGATGTAATCTCATTGCTTTGGAGATCTATTCGTAACCACTGCTTCATTAGACAAAGAAATAATTAGTGTCACGCTCCGAGTCTACAGTTTCGACAAGACTGACACTCGAGAACAATTTTTGACCCCAAGCGAACGCTTGGCCCGTCTTACTTACTCAGCGGAAGACATAAACTCAAAAAAATATAAGTTCATGTAATCACTTAAAGAAATAATATTTTAGCCAAATGGCAATTCAAGTCTTAAACGATACAACTTAAATAAATAAAACTAAAGAACTATACTATCTATATCTGAAGCCTCTAAAATTATTTGAGATGGATGTTGGGACAATCCCCACAACATCCTAATGAAATTAAAACTAATACTGAAAGCAATGAAATGGATCCTCCAGAAAACAAGGAGTCTCACCAACTGACTCTGAACTGCTCACTGGATCAACGGCTGGATGTCGATCCTAATTACCTGCGTCTGCATCATAATACAATGCATGTAAACTGGTATCAGTACATTGAATGTGTGAGTATGTGAGTTGGAATGCTAAAACATAAACATATTCTTGAAAGGAAATCTGAAGAACTTGCCTGACTCAACTAAACAAGACTGAACTCATTTCAATATAAACCAATTTAAAACAAGTGCAATATAAAGAAAAGTTATTTAAAATATCATATCAACTCTATATGTATGCAAAGATACAATATAACTATGACATGTATGTAAAAATACAAATAAACTTTGCATATAAAATACAATTAAATGCTCTAGGAATTTCTCTAACCGACAACCATCATCGTAAGAGCCATTGTGATGATACATCATTTTGCCTCACGCTACTAGGGCCGTCCTATACCTTTCCATTAATATAGAACCTGAACTACTAAGTGGATTCACTAGTATATGCTAAAGAGCACTAAAAGAATTATCTAAAAAGTATGACCCGTTTTCTATCCATGGTGGCTACATGATTTATAAGGGCTGTGAGTTGTCTAAACTCTTCCCCATATTGGTGTCAATACTACTACCAAAAAAAATTAATATTATCTATTATATTCAAAAACATACTTCCTTCTATGATTTTAAATTAGAGCTCAAAACTTATCTCACGAGCGACCTTGGAAATCAAAGTTTCCTCTCTTGCTTCATTTAGAAAGCGATTACTCTTTTCTGAAAATTAGCATGAAGGCTCTTTGGAAATCTCAGTTTTCATTCTTATTTAAATCTTAAACCATTTTTAAATCCTTTTGGGAATACTTTGTCCTATATACTTTTGAAGAAATGAACTTCAAATCAGAATTCTTTGTTTAACTCATTTTGAAGTATAAGTCTTAAAAAAAAGTTGAAACATTTGTAAAAGATCTTTGAAAACTTTGAATTGACTCTTAACTCTCCTTGAATTGAATTATAGATTCAAAGATTATGATTTGTGATAGGAAAGGCCTCATGATGTTTAGGAAAAGGCCAAACTACCCTTCAATAATTTGGATTGGTCAGTCCTTAACCGAACAGACCAACTTACAAAGGGAATAACTTACTCATACGAAATCAGAATTGCGCAAACTCAGCGGTATTGGAAATATCATTCCAAGATCTTTTCAACCATATCTTGAAATACACCTAACTCATCTGGAGCTAGGAGTTATGACTGTTTGAAGTTGATCAAAAACACATTTTTTCTAACTTGAAGTAAATTTCCAGATTTTTAGTTATTTCCAAAAATGGCTATTTTCAGTTCTTAGCTTCTTCCTAACTATTTCGAATTGGGAGATGTTACAACTAGATAGTTAATAATGTCATATGAGCGACATAGAGAGGACTAACCTGATACTCATATATTTTCTAGATGGAATTGATATAGCAGGGGCAATAAAGAAGCCTTCATCAAATGGAATCTGCAGTGAAGTACAATTAATTTTTGGAACCCTGAAGTTTAATAAAACTAAAATGTACCGTAACACCATGTTAAGTACTAGAAATTAAGAGAGCAGTATGTGTTATACAAATTGAAGGACAAAGAGTACATTACCTATTTTGAACTTAATAGGAAATATGTCTCATCAAACACGATTTAGATAATTTTAACTGAGTATTCGTCTGTTTTTCATAATTTTGCATTTGAGATTTTGTAGACTTAAGTAAATGCTCATTTCAAGTACACAATGGTTGGTAAAATACAACAGATAATTTACTAACCAAGATAATGAAAAAGATAACAATTGAATTCTTGTGACAGCCGTTGAAATTATAAACAAATGTTTATCATATTAAATCAAAACAGAGTATAACGAAGATACATATAAAAGAATTTACTAACTTTATTTCTATGGAAATCTGCCTCATGAGTTGTTAATTGATGTTGAGTTGGCATGATGACATGGCTGCTGATGTGTTTTCTTTTTTCAAAATATAAATATTTTAGTTTTAGTTTTTTAGTTTTGGTTTCCTAGTATTTATGCATGTAGAGTTGTTGGTAGAGTTAGTACAAAGTTATGAGGAAGATTCCATTTTTTAGTTACTGCATTATCTATTGTAGATTGTTAAGAGTTCCTTCTATTAAAACATTTCTTCTTTTAACTTAATATAATATCTCTCTTTTCTTCTTCTGTCGTATGTTTTTCTTTAGTTGTTAACACCAAAAAAGTGGTATCAGAGCCCTCTTACTCAAGGACTTGAGAGTTACTTGTGAGTGTAGTCTGAGTGAACCATCAACAAAGTTTGCAATTTCTCCACCAATGTTTGATGGAGAGAACTACCAGGTATGGGCTATCAAGATGCAAACTCACATGGAGGCATGTAATCTCCAGGAATCAGTAGATGAGGATTATAAAATTCCTGTTTTACCAAGAAATCCAACAATGGATCAAATCAAGATTCACAAGGAAAGGAAGACAAGAAAATCCAAGGAAAAATCTTGCTTATATGCTAAACTATAACCTACATATTTTCCAAAATCATGACGTTTGAATCGGCAAAATCAATCTGCTATTTTCTAGAAGAAGAATACCAAAGATATGAGTGAATCAAAGGTATGAAAGATATAAATATAATTAAATAATTTAAGATACAAATAATAAAAGATTCTTAAACTGTCAAAGAATGCTCTGATAAGCTTCTTAGCATTATGAGCAAAGTAAGAACGTTGGGCAATAACATCCTGATAGATGAGTAATTAACAAGCTTCTTGTTAGATTAACTCAAAAGTTTGAACCAACCACTACTTCCTTAGAAAATACCAAGGATCTATCAAAGATCACTTTGGCAAAATTTCAAAATGCATTGCAGGCACAGAAGAAAAGAAGGTTAATGATACCGAAGGGTCGGTAGAAGGTGTATGTCACGCCCCGAGCCTATACCATGGGTGAGACTGGCACTCGAACACCAATGCTGACCCTCAAGTGAACCCTTGGTCTGGCTTACCTAAACTCATCTTAAACAAGAAATAATACAGGTTTAAAGGAAAGTACTTAATGTAATATCTAGTCATGATGGCACTCAAGTCTCAACAAGTAACAAATAAACTCCAAACTGAAATACTAGTGTCTACAAAGCCTCTAAACTAACTGAAGAAGGATGTTGGGACAGACCCCACAACATCCTAAAACTAAACTACTAAAAGCAAAATAAATGGATTTCCTCCTGAACGCAAGGAGGCTCACCCCTAACTCTGGAGCTCAATATGGATCAACGAAACGTCACGTGTTGATCCTGGTTACCTAGGTCTGCATCACAAAATGATGCAGGTCAACTGGCATCATTACATTGAAGGTACGAGTATGCGAGTTGGAAAGCTAAAGAAAATTTAGGCTTGAAAGGGAGTAAGAATGAATACTTACCTTGGCTCTGCTCAACTCATGATCTACTAACTCTTATTCAATATAAGCAGTAGTTAAAATAAATGAAATATAAAGAAATGCTAACTAAAATCATGCATAAACCTCTAAGTGTGTGTGTGTGTATATATATATATATATATATATACACACACACACATACATGTATCACAATAAAGTCTGAGATGTAAATACAATAACTGATTTATATAAAAATACATTTACCTTTGGGAGATCTCTACCCGAAAACCATCACTTAAGAGCTACAGTGATGATATAGAAGTCTACCGCACGCTGTCAGCGCATCCTATACCTGGACAAAGGTATAAGACCTGAACTGTCTAATGGATCCACTAGTAACCTGTGAAATGAATTCATCTACAAAGTATGACCCTTTTCTACCCATGGTGGCTACATAGTTTATGGGGGATGTGAGTTATCTGAACTTTCCCCCATATCGGTTCTCAATACTGCTCCCAGAAATATAATGTCTATTATTTTTAGAAACATATTGATTTTGTGGTTTGAGATTAGTGCTCAAAACATAGCTTTTAAAAAACTCTCTTGGAAACCATAGTTTCCTCTTTCTTCTATTAAAACTAGTCATAGGCTCTGTGGAAATATAACTTCCGTTCATTCTCAAAAGTTTGAAAACATTTTGTTTAAACTCTTATGGACTATTTAGTTCCTTTATAACTCTTGATAAGTGAACTCAACTTGATACTCTTTGCTTACTTGAAACTTAAATCTTAGGGAATACTTAGTTCCCTTATAGCCTTTGAGAAATAAACTCGAATCTTTACTCTTTCTTGACTTGAAATTTAAGTCTTTAAAACAAAGTGAAAAAGTTTGTGAAAGACTTTAGAAAACATGATAACTTTATATTTACTTGCTTCTTAACTTCTAGACTTGTCTCTTAACTTCCTTGACTCTCATCTTAACTTTTCTTGAATTGGATTATGGATTCAAGGATCATGATATCATATTTATGGATTATTTCATGATGTTTAGATGTACTCTAGAGTGTTGGAATCAACTAGGAAAGAGGGATACATCATTTAGGAACTAGTACGAAAAGATAGGGAAAGAACGGGGTCTCTAGGGGGTCCTGGCGCTCTGAGAGGAGCGGAGTGCAATAGCCTGACGGATAGAGGCTGTCCTCAGGCGCTCTAAGAGGTGTTGCGCGCCAGAACCTGACGGACAGACCCTGTCCTGAGGGGCTTTGGAGGCGCCCCAGCATCTATCCAATGGGTTTTTCGACTTTCTTCTTCGTTTTTCATCTCTAAACCTTCGCAAACTCCCATGGATCCCACCCCAAACACTTAGATCCCTAAGTAACTCATTTACCAATAGTTTAGACCCGAAAACAGTCCGGACACATGGATTAAAACTAACAGAGATCAAAAACAATTCAACCACCAAAACTTCAACTTTTCTTCAAGAACTTCAAGATTTACGATGAATTAACTATAAATTTCAGTAATGAATAAAGTTGGAGGGTGGGTGAAAGAACCCAACACCGAATGATCTCACATACCTTGATAGGGATCACCCCCGACGAAATCCACGAACGAATTCTTGGCGTTCTTGCGTCTTCTTCTCCCTTCTCCTCTTTTCTCCTTTCTCTCAAAGCCCTATCTTATTTCCTAAATGTGAAAACTTATCGGGATCAGCTTAGACCCCAACTTATTACCCCTAAAACAAAAATAATAATAAATTTAAGAAAAGACAAAAAAACCCTTAACAAATCCGGATTTGGAACTTTCCCTTCTCAATAGCCTAACTTACAAAAGTCATATATCCGTCATAATACCTCCTAAATTCGCAAACTTGGCGTATTTAGATAGAACTTCCGACGAGCTTTCCATCCATATAAAGAACTCACCCAAAATCCACTTGAGCTGGAAATTATGGGCGTTTAAAAATGACCAAAACTCACTTTTGAAATCTGGAAATTTTCCAGATTTCCTTACTTATTTCCAAATTTGATTTTTTTTTTCTTGTTTTTCTTAGCTTAACCTTAGTTCATCTGGAATACAAGATGTTACAGTGCAATTCAGGCTAAATTGCAAAACAATCCTGGAAAAAAATACAAGAAAATCATTGGGAAGAAGAATTATGCTAAAAATAGTCAGGTTTCCGCTGGTAATGGAAGTAGCCACAATTGAGGCAGCAATAGAGGAGAAAAATTCCCTCAATGACAATATTATGGAAGGAAGAATAATCCTCAATTCAAATGCTTGAGAAAGTCGGATATGAAATACCAGAAATGTCAAAAACATGGGCATGCTAAGATCATCTGCAAGGAGAAAGTACAGCAACAACAAGGAAAAGCTCAAGTTGCAAACCAACATGACAAAGAACAACTATTTGTTGCATCATGTTCTGCATCTAGTATTTCAAGTGGAAGTTGTCTTATTTGTAGTGGTTTTACAAACCACATGACTAGTGATGAAAAGCTTTTAAAAAGGCTTGAGAGAATAACAACATCAAGAGGCAGGATTGGAAATGGAGAATACCTCCCTACAAAAGGAAAGGGTAATGTAGCTATTGAGAGTTATATAGGTACAAAATTTATTTCTCAAGTTCTGTTTGTTCCTGAACTTGATCAAAATCTATTAAGTGTTGGATAGTTACTTGAAAATGGGTTAAAATTATTTTTTGAAGATAAGGCGTGTTTGATCATTTTTGTAGGTAGTTAGGAACTAATTAGAATTAACAATGCAGGGTAAAAGTTTTTCTTTGAATCCAATGAAGGAAGAACAAATGGATTTTCCAACTCAGTACGGTGTTAGAGAAACTTGGCACAAAAGGTTGGGTCACTTCCACCACAGGGCGATTTTGTATATGCAAAAAACAGGGGTTGGTAAAAGGTTTAGCTTCACTTGAATAGGAACGCCAAAGTTGTTAGGAATGTAAATTTTGTAAGAAGACGAGATTTCCATTCCCAAAATTAACTTTGAGAGAGACTCAAAAATTGCAGTTGATTCATACAGATCTTGGAGATCCCCAAAGAAATCTATCATTGAAAGGAAACAGGTACTACATGATTTTTATTGATGATCTAACAACGATGTTTTAGATATACTTCTTAAGATTCAAATCAGAGGTTGTTGAAGTTTTTTTGGAAATTCAAAGTCTGGTAGAAAATCAAAGTGGCTGCAAACTACAAGTGCTTAGAGAAGATAATGGGACTGAGTACACTTCAGATTAGTTCAAAAAATTTTGTGAAGTTGCTGCAATAGAGCATCAACTTACCACTCCATATACACCTTAGAAAAATGGAGATAGTGAAAGAAAAAAAGGACCATCATGGAGATATCAAGGTATATGTTGCACGAGAAAGAGCTTCCCAAGAAGTTTTGGGCAGAGGCAGCTAATACTATTGAATTTTTGTTGAATAGGCTGCCTACAAAGGCAGTGACTGGTCAAACACCTTTTGAAGCATGCATGGTTACAAACCTTTACTAAAATTTCTCAAGATTTTTGGTTGCTTATGTTTTTTCACATATCTCAGCTAAAAAGGGATAAACTTGACAAGAAGGTAAAACCTGGAATTTTCATTGGCTATAGCTTGCAGTCAAAAGCTTATAGAATTTTCCAACCATAAACTTGAAATATTTTGGTATGCTGAGAGTTGGAATTTGTAGAACAAAAGCAATCAGATTGGCGTGGAGAAAAGCAAGAAAGAGAAGCTAATGATCGTTGCACAATTTTTAGGAACGAGTTGATCATCCTCTTGTTTGAGGAACTAGATCACTTTCAAATATATATCAAAGATGCAATGTAGCCATATTTCAACCTACTGAATATGCAGAATCTAAAAGACCAGAAATGGATTGTCGCAATGAAGGAAGAGCTAACCATGATCAAGAAAATGACACATGGAAGCTGGTAGAAAGGCCTCACGTTAAATAGTTTTACAAAACTATGCTAAATGCAGATGGTTCGGTGAACAAACATAAAGCTAGGCTTCTGGTGAGAGGTTATGCTCAGATTTTTGGTGTGGAATTTTCTGAAACATTTGCACCATTTGCAAGACATGACACAATCAGGCTTCTGTTGGCAATTATAGAAGAAAATAATTGGAAGATTTACTAGCTGGATGTTAAATCAGCCTTTTGAATGGTTTCTTGCAAGATGAAATCTATGTTGAGCAGCCTAAAGGATTTGTAGCAGAAGGATAGGAAGATAAAGTCTACTTGCTGAAAAAGGACCTCTATGTATTAAAACAAGTTCCAAGGTCTAGGTACAGTAGAATCTATGATCATCTTTCTAACTTAGGTTTTCAAAAAAAAACTTAAGTGAATCAACTATTTAAATAAAGCATGTTAACTCTGACATAATTATAATTTCTTTGTATGTTGGTGATCTTTTAGTAACATGGAGTAATGTTGTGCTCAAAGAAGAGTTGAAATGGGAGATGATAAAAGTCTTTGATATGAAGGATCTCAGAGAGATGACTTTCTTTCTGGGATTGGAGGTTAAACAAATCCAAGATCAAATATTCAATTGTCAGAAGAAGTATGCAAAAGAAATTCTAATGAAATTTAGAATGGACGACTGCAAAAGTATGAGTATGCCTATGAATCAAAAGGAGAAGCTAATGAAGGACGATGGTGCTGAATGAGTACAAGAAGAATGCTACATAAACTTGATAGGATGTTTGATGTATCTTACAACAACAAGGCCACATATAGTGTAAGATGTAAGTGTACTATATATTATGATTCTTGAATTCTCCTAGTGAATTGCATATGCAAGCTGCGAAAGAGTACTCAGATATGTCAAAGGTACAATGGACTATGGAGTCAAATTTAGCAAATGCCAGAAATTCAAACTTCAAGGATTTTTTGACAATGATTGGGGTGGTTCCGCTGAAGATATGAAAAGTAGTTTAGGGTACTGTTTTATTTTTGGTGATGGATGCTTTTCTTGGTGTTCCAAAAAAAACAAGAGATTGTTGCTCAATCAATAGCAGAGGTTGAATTCATTGTTGCTACAACTACGGTCAATCCAGCTTTATGGATAAAGAAAATCTTATGCGATCTTGGGTTGGAGATGAAGGAAAGCACTAAAATATGTGTGGACAACAAAGCTTCCATTACTATTTCTCACGGTCCAGTTTTTCATAGAAAGACCATGCATTTCAATGTGAAGCTATATTTTCTTAGAGAAGTGCAAGAGGATGGTTTAGTTAATCTGGTATATGTTGGTATGTATACTACTAACAATATATTAATAAATAATATTTATCAAAGCATAAATATTTACTCAATTTCAATAGATCATATATTCGTTTATGGTATTTATTTACCTATATAGTAGATGATTAAGTGTGTAGAGTTTTAGCTTATACACAGAGGATTAAATTATCGGTTCTTATAAGTATAAAGATTTTGGTTCACAATTTAAGATGGAAATTGGACATTCCATCGGGTACGATTGTAGCACAAGACTATATGTAATTTATCCTGATTATGGGAACAGTATAGTTCCAACTTCTTGTGCTAGTACATTTTGTATGTATTGAAAGGGACCAAGTAGAGATAGTTTTTATAGACTGATTGATAAAAACATATTCTCTAAATTATTAAATGTACTTATATTCTTAATTTTGATATAACTATTATGATATGTATATATTAATTTTCGTTTTTATTTATTAAAAGGTGAAATTCTGAGATGGGTCAATATGCCTGGTAAATTGGATGATAATAATATATATTGGTGAAATAATAAGTTAGTTGATAGAACCCATGTCTCCTTATAGAGATTGATTGATATCTCTTTTTTAAAAACTTATAAGTTTTCATCGTAATAAAATCTTGCAAGTGGATTTATGAATACGACCCATGAAAAAAGTTAAGTAGTGCTTTAAAGGAAATTAATCATTAAGTTAAAATCGTCAGTAATTTAATTTATTGATTAGTATCTGAAATCTTAACATGAGAAATTACATAAGTGTTTAATGGGGAATTACGAAATAGAGGAGTGCATTTACGAATTTCTAGTGGAATGATTTGTAATTTACTATGGTAAGAATAATTCAAATTAATTATTTGGAATTATTTCCATAATCGGAAGTCTCGGTAATTAATTATGTGGTCCCTATAGTGCCATAATTAACTAGAACTCAGAATCCTAATTCTAAAGGGAAAAGGGTAGAGGCATTAGTTTCTTATAAAAAGAAAATCAACGTGTGTGTTTTCTTTGTAAGAAAAAGAATGTGAATTTTATCCTCCTCTTTGGACTGGGAAGAAATCTCTATAATTAGGAATGCTTCGAACCCTAGAAGGATGATTAGTTCTCTATTCATACTTGCCCACCCAAGTATTGAGAGAGTTCATATGTGACTTGGGGACATTGTAGAAGACCATAGCTATTGTTATCTTGTGGATACGCTTGAAGGTCCGTCTATCTTGTAGATTCGCATGAAGGTATTTGTTCACGCTTCAAGAGGTATTTATCGAATTAAGTTTCAGTTTATTTATGTGTTTTAGCATGATATATTATTTTGGTATAAACGGTATTTGTTATCTATTATTCATGTAAGTAGTAAAGATCCTGATATGCTTCCGTTGTGCATATAGTTTTCCAATAATTGGCATTAAGAGCCAAACTTATATCTAAATAGATAGCTTCTAAAATAGGATACATGTGTGATTATATGCATGAATATGTTAATTTTAAGTTTGATTTAATGTTTGAAGCATAAAATATATATGCATGAATATATATATATATATATATATACTAGAAGAGAGAGTTCAAATGTTTCAACATGTCAGCTTGGTGACATTAGAAGAAAGTTTAACGGTATAATAGTATTTTTTAGATTGATATGCTTACAAGAAATTATACTTTCTACTTTAATCTTTAGACGATATGAATAAGTACTTAAAAATCCATCATTTTCTATTAAATTACAATTGCTGCCATCCACGAAATATCATTGAATGTGATTGGGACCATTGAACTTCACTTGTGGAGTTGTGTCAGTATTCCTCAACTTTTTGCCTTATTTGTTTTTCTAAGAAAACACTTTAGCCATTTTATTTATGAAATGTTCATTGATGAGTTTGGAATTGGTTCTAAATAAATTTTTTTAAAAAAGGGAAGTATTATTGATTCATATTGAAAATGTATATATTATATAATAATTTTCCTGAAGTGTTATATTACATTAAAAAAGTTACAAATATTGAAATTTTTATAAACGATCTTATATAATTATAAGCATTATATATAAAAATAATAATGAAATAATCAAAAAGTAAAATAGAGAGTACGAATAGTAATTCTTCGATCATCTCTACAAATGATGAATAGAGTGAATAAGAGAATGAATGAAGAAAACATTCTTTATTTTACTCTCCGAATGTATAATAAAATGAAAATGGATCGGAGATACTTGTACATGTTTTTTGTTTTCAAGATGTTTATAATTGATAAATATGATCTTTAAAATCATGTTGTGCTTAGGTATAAATAATAAATTTTTAAAAATTAAAAAAATATCATATAAAATAAAATGAAAAAGTCGATAGACTCCTTACACTTCAGAAATATTTATTGTGATTAAAAAACATCCTCTTTTACTATATTTATAATTTTAGATAAATGAGATTATTCATTACAATACCAATAATATATAGAATTTAATTGGGCAAATTTTATATATAGCAAAGAAAAAATTGATAATTTTATGTTTTAGGAAACAATACAAAATTGTGTTCCGTAGCAAACAATACAAAATTGTGTTCCTTAGCAAACTAAAAGTTTGCTACGGGTGTTCATTTGTGTATAACATATCCTTTATACACTTCCAATTTAAAAAAAAAAAAGCGGCAGATAAAGAAGAAAAATATCCCACAATTCATGCGAAATTAATTTCAGTTTCATTCTACCTTCTTCTCCTTCGATCGAAGTAGCTCCATTGTAGACAATTCAAAAAATTGATCAAGCTATTAAAGGTTTTAAGCAATCAAGCAGGATAAATTTATGTTTAGAGATAGAAATAAGAGGTAATTTTGATTAAAAAAAAATTTTAATGTCGACAATGGTTTTTAAAATTTAAATTTTATTTTTCAATTTCATGAAATCAGTTGAATGTATATTGAGATGTGAATATTTGTCCGTAATTGATTTGATTAGTTAATGTGAATTGTAGAAAAAATTGTGATAAATTTGTTGTTAATTTTGAATTACTGATTTGAGATTTGCTCCAATCATAGTATTCTTTGAGTTTGGAACTGTATATGAGATCTGATTTGAGTTATAAAACTATTATGTTTTCGTTTTATACATTACATCTTAATTTTGTTTTTCGAATTTTCATAATATGTATATGTGTATAAGTGTATTAGATTGTTGTTTGTATATTCGAATCTATCATGTATAGTGTTATTTGGTAAATTGTATAATTGTATGGAACTGTTGTCTGTTACATATGAATTTGTCCTTTATATTCATGTAGTTTTTTTATTGTTTCTATCGAATTGTATACTTCTATAAAGCTATAATTTTGTGTACACAGAGATTTTTTTTGTATATTTTGAAAATGTGTATAAGTTTAAAACTGAAGTTGCTATAATATGTATAAGTACATGTTTTGTTTGTTGCTGCATTTCTTTAGCTTATAAATGTATATGTCTATGATTTAATTTTGTATATAAAAATTCTGAAAATGGCTTCACTGGATATATTGGTTATGCATTCTGGTAGATGGGACAGTGACAATTGTTACGTTGATTATACAATTGAGAGGTGGTTTTCAAAGAAAGTTCATCGTATAATGAGTTGTATATTGTCATTGCAATTCAACTAGGGATTGATACGAATGTGAATAAACTCAAAATTGAGTATAAGGTTGAAGAAAGCAAGACACCCATGTTGATTCACAACGACATGGGTGTTAGAGTTTATATCATGCTTAAAAATGTTGGAAATGAGTTCAACAAGTATCCACTGTGTATTAGCAAACTGCCTAGTATAATTGGCCAATGGTGTGGAAGTTCAAATCAGGATAGTGATACGATTACATGTATTAGCAACAATGAAAATTATGAATTTGATAATAGGCAGCTGACTATTGGTGAGTTGGTAGAGTCGCTTTGTATTTTGGGGTCAGGGAGCTGCGATGGAGTTATTTCAGATTTTTATAATAAGTACATGGAGGTAGACCAACTTTATAAGACCAAAGACATATTAAATTCTATGATGGAAAATATGCAATTGAAAAAAGATTTCAATATAGAACAGTGAGGTCAAACGAAATAAGGTACCTGCTTTATACATACAAATATGTAATTGTATAAGTTGTTTTAATTATTTGTATATTGATGTGTTGTGTTATTTTTGCTGATGTAGTTATACGTTGGAGTGTATTTATGATGAGTGTGAATGGTTAACGAAAGCATCTAATGTCAACAAGTATGTATGGTATGTTTAGAATAAGAGCATTTAATACAGAGCATACTTGTCCTTTGAAGGATAAAGTGTATTCACAAACATGCCACAAGCACGCTGATTGGAGGGATCGTTAAACCCAAACTTGTTGATCACAAGAGAAAATATAAACCAACTAATATTCGCAGTGATGTAAAGATATATTTGGGAGTTGATGTAAATTACTCGTTGGCTTGGAGGGCTAGAGAAAAGGCTCTACTTTCATTGAGGAGGACTGTAGCTGCATCTTACAGCAAACTTTCAGCATATTTGTATATGATGAATATTACATATCCAGACTCGCATATACGTCTAAAGAAACAGATAAAAATAAGTTCTTGTATGATTTTGTTGCATTGAATAGTTTTATACAAGGCTTTGAACATTGCAGGCCTATAATTGTTGTTGATCGAAGTCACCTAAGAGGACCGTATAATGGAACGTTTGTTGTTGCAAGTACAAGGGACAGAGCATGTATGATTCATTGATTTTTTTAATGTGAATTTTTTATAAAAATGTTAATGTGTGTGTAAATTAAAATGCAGGACACATTTTTCACTGGCATATGGTATCATTGATTCGGAAAATGATGCAACTTGGTTTTGATTTTTCTACAAATAAGGGAGGCTTATGGTGAAATCATTAATATGTGTGTAGTATCTGATAGAAATGAAAGTATCATAAATACAGTGACTCAAGTGTATAGAAATGTACCACATTATGCTTGTATGTGGCACTTGTGGGGTAATGTAGAGAAGAAATTTAGGAAGGCCTCCAAGGACCTAAGTCCTGTGATTTATACAATGGTAAAGACTTGCAACAAAGTTGAGTTTGACAGGCTGATGGATACTGTAAAAAAATTGATGTAGGTGTTAAAGAGTATTTGGATCTAGCTGGATATGATAAGTGGTCAAGGTGGCATGCAAAAACTCATCGGAGATGGGCTATGACGTCTAACATTCCAGAGAGTATAAATGTTGCATTAGTATCTGCAAGGGAATTACAAATATTCAATTTTCTGGAAGAGGTCACACTGATGTTTGGGAGATGGAATCATGACAACAAACAAGAGGCAGCCTGCACATTATTCCATTGATTGGAAAAGCTCAAAATTTACTAATCGAATATGAAGCAATGAACACACGAATGGGGGTATGTAATTAATGAGTTATGCACACAGATAGAAATTGTGTGTGTATATATATATATATATATATATATATATATATATA
>NC_028645.1:58635158-58643744 GCF_001406875.1 Solanum pennellii | reverse complement strand
TATATATATAATTGTATATATATATATAATTGTATATACTTATACATATACATAAATCTATTTATGTGAAACAGGTTGTGCTGTCAACTGAATACATATACAATGTGACTGATGATGGTAGGAGTTTTATGGTATGTTTAAAGAATAAAACATGCAGTTGCGGAAAGTTTAAATATGAAGAAATTCCTTGTGAACATGTTTGGGTTGTACTAAAGCGAAAAAGTCTAGTAGCTGATGGATATTGCTCAGATTTGTATATAAACCAAAGACGGTTTTGAAGATTTATGAGATACCGATCTATACATTGCCTTCCTTTTCAGAATGGGTCATACATGAAGCCATAATTTATGATGAAGTCCGACCTCCAAAATTCAAAAGACCACCAGGTTGGCCTAAAAATAAACCCCGTTCAAAAACTAAGCGTGAATTGCTTGGACTAAAAGGGAAGCACACGTGTAGCACATGTAGACTTGCATATCACAATAGGCGTTCGTGTAGAAATAGGCCTCAAGAAGTTTAATAAGCTTTTTTACGATTCTATTGAACTGTTAAATTTGATATGATATACAATTGAATTTTATTCTGAAGTAGTTTTGTGTTTAAATTGTATGAGTTAGTTTTTTCAATATGGAATAAAGTTGTTATGTATTATTAATTGTGCTAATTAGTGTTCTTTATTTTGTCTTCATGCTATTATTAGGAATTATTGTTTGTGTCTATAGTGTACATCATATACAGAAATACTTTACGTATAAGTTCAATTGCACAATTATATATAATTGTAAAAGTTTTACAATTCATAAGCTTAGAAAATACATAGTTGTATAATTTTTTGTTTAAGCTTAATGTATATTTATACTTTATAAAATTTGTATAAATTTTACAGGTACTTAACTGTATACTTATACAGTTCATAATGAATTAACAATTGTATAACTATCGAGATTTATACAGTTAATGTATAAATATATGTTGTTGTTTAAGTTGAATATATATGTATACTCTATGAACTATTTTGTAAGCCTTGAAATGTATATGTATATATCCAACATAAATGTAATCCTAGTTTTATATAGTTAGTGTATAACTATAAATTGTATAAGCTTGTTTGCAAATTTGAAATTTCTGAACAATTGTATAATCCTAAAAATGTATAATTATACAATTCATAATGAATTAACAAATGTATAAACTGTCGAGATTTATACAATTAATTGTTTGACAATAGAGAAAGTAAAATAAACTTTTGAGATTTATATAGTTAATGTATATAGCCTCATTATTGAAAATTGTATAGTAATCATTTTGTATATAAGAAATACAGAAAGTAAAATATCCACATAGGTTTATACAGTTAATGTATAAATATATATTTTATAATGTAGTTTGTATAAGTATTAAATTGTTAACAAAAATAACGAAGTGAAAGACTTAATTGAACAAAAAGTATATTACAATATAAAAACATAGAAGTTCACAATGTTAAAGGTTATTATGTATTTTGCATACTCAAAAATACATAAATATAGTACTACGGTTCTAATCAATTGTGATCATGTCACTGATATCAACATCCCTATAAATCGTGACTGGCCTTTCTGGTGACTCATTGTCACTGGTGGCATCAGCTTGGATTTTTGCATTCCATAATTTCACAATAAAGACGCGTATTGAATATGGTAAACTCTGCATCAAATGTTGGAATCAAATTCCCCTTACTGATGTGGTCTGCATAAGCAGCAAAATATAGTCCACAATCACTGAAATTATACAGAACAGCTTGTATGGTCAGTAAAATTAACAATAAAAATTTGATTAGGAGTAATAATAATACTTAAAGGCTTCCTTCATGTTGTTGTGTTATATCATTGACATGTATCATTTCAAAAGAGTCAACTTCAGAATGGGACTTGTATTTCGGGTATGACGATATGTTAATGTCTTTCTTCCCATCAAAGCTAGACTTAGATAGATACATAGGAATTAGTTGTGCATATTTCTTGATCTCATTTGAAACTAACGAATCGTGTAGTGAACTACCCCTAAGAGAATCATAGACATGTATACATCTCTCACTAATGGACACAACGATAAGAACCCAATGAAATATCTGCTCGATGTTAACAGGGATAAGGATGTTATCAACGGTATGCCAAGGTGCAGCAACATGAATTCTGTATCCATTAATGTACTCAATAATGGACTCCTCTGTACTCTCCTTGTTGACTGTACTATCCAAATTGTAATAAGCATCCCACACATTTTCAATCAGTTTATTGAAATTGCAATCCACAACAATAAAGCTGAATTCATTGTTGTCGGAGTCGGAGTACTTGGATCTTTTGCGTATGTAATACAAAATGACATCTATGTGCTGTAAAAAGACATAGACATAAATTGTATGAATACTAAAACTGTAAATTGTATATAAAACCAGATTGTGTAAAGCTTACCGGGTCATCAACAAATTGATCTTTGTATGCAAGCCTATAGAACCAGTTCTTGTTTTGGACAGTTGTAATACCAAAGTGAAACCACATCTGTAAGCGAGACTTGTTCTTTTTTTATCGCTCTTCTTTGCCAATTCTATCAAAATTCAAATAAAAAAAAATTTATACAAATATACACATATATGATTAAATAAGTATATTTAGTAATTACTAAATGATTTACTTTGCACTATGCCTAACAAGCATCCCTTCATTTAGCCATTTCCAGAAATGCAGATATATAGTTGTAAGATCCACATCCGACATTGAAACAAATGGATGTTTCAGTTCAAATGTGTAGTGGAACCTTGATGAACTACCTGAAATGTATAAAGACATATCATTTTTAGGTGTGTAAAACACTTATTGATATAATTGTTTTAATATGTAAACTGTATAATTTGTTATACCAAACTCTGAACTAAATGTTGTCACATAAGGCAATGTGTTGAATGGGTCTGGACGCCTTTCCCTCTGAATTGGTAATGGTGTGTGTTCGTCTACAGCTAATAAAGGATGTAGCACAATTCTTCTTTTTGTATTAATTTTTTGTTGATTGTCATCTAAAATCTGAAGAGGTTTTGGAAAGATGAAATCTTCCTCAACAACTAATTCATCGGCGTTGGATGATCTTGATTTGTTTGTATCTCCCAATTCTTATTGCTCCATCTTTTAAGTTTGATCATATATAACATTCAATAATTTCTGCTATTAAATAAGAATAGACAAAATTTTGACAAAAATATACAAATTAATGATCATATTATATAAAACTTAATTCCTTTAATTTACGAAGACAATAACATATAAGAAGAATTGTGGAATTCTGCTTGATCATTCATGAATTGGGATCCCTCTTTGACCATTTCTACTGGAACATCTTCACATTTGTCCGTCTAAATGTATAATATTAGTAATATATACATATAAACATATTTTATAAAAAAAAATTGCTATTCAAGAAATCAAACCTCAAAATTGATTTGAAACTCAGAAATATTGGAAGTGTTTTGAACATCCAAGTTTATTGGAACATTAGAACTGTTGTGAACCTGTCACAAAATTATATTTGCCTTTTACTTATTTATACATTATTTTATAGTTTGTTGCAAGTTGAATTTTGTTATTACATTATACAATAAAATATTATATATGTTAGATGGGTACTCAATTGTATATGTATAATGATCATATATGTACGTTTAGTATATATATATTTTACAAAATTGATAATATTGTTCATAACAAAAAATTAACTCTGGCTCGGGAGTGCTAAATTTTTGAACTAAAGGGCTAAAATCTGATTGACCAGCTGGAGAGTGTGCAGGTGACTGCTGAAATGTAACTTCGGGACTAGATGATGTGACGTTTACTCGAACAAAGTTCTGCAAATATTATTAATAAAATATAGATTATATACAAAACGCAATAAAAATTTGAATGACAAAGAAGATCAATAAATATATTACCTCTTGATCATTTAGATCATTCAAAACAGATTGAAAGTTTAATTCAGAAGGTAAATTCAGAGAAGGTTCTTCGAACTGAACGACACCGACTGCTGGAACTTTACGTCATACTTCTACACCATTACCCTGGTAAAAAAACAATTTTATGTATATGTATATATATANAATCGAGGTAAACAAGTAAAGAACTAAAGTGGATACACAACAAATGTACAAATCCAAAAAGTATAGCGAAATTACCCATGTGCCCTTACTCATCCTCTAGAAATCTCCTCAATTTAATGGCAAAAATACATAATTATCCTTATTAAATAACGTAATATATATATATATATATATATATATATAAAGTACATGTATTGATCAATATTAACAGAGCTTATCTTCAGCATTCTTGGTTTTGATAGAATCCAACACAACTTTGAAGTTCATTTCAATGAAGTTCCTTAAATCAGTAAATTGTTTTTCCATCTGACATTGAAATGTATAATTAACATTACCGGTATATATAATTTTCATAAAAAACATTTAAATAAATAAATACCTAAATTTTGAATCGATCAAACTTATTACGCGATATATTGAAATCTTGTGACTTGGTGGTGGATGGAATTTCAGAAGCAACATTTTCTTTAAGCTCAACATTTTTCTTAATGCCTGTACTTGCTGGAACCTTAGCAGATTTTTTGGTCTGCTTCTCCGGATGTGGTGCCTAGTTATTTTTGCAACATTGACACTTCAAGGAAACTTTCTTAAACTGCGCTGCTTAGAAATGACTCGGGGTGATGACTTATTCTGAATATGACTAATTGTCTTCCTTGATTTGTTCTTAGGAGGAGACAAACATGTATCAACCTTTTCTTTTCCACGATTATTTATTGGACGTGGAGGATCCTAAAATCATCATCCGAATTATTTGCAGTTGTTGTTTCTATTGGCGATTGCTCTGTTTGAACATACTCAGGGGGTAATTCAAGACTCTTGAGTTCTATTTCAGTTGGAGTCAGATTCTAAAAAACAAGCTGCAAAATATAGACATGTTCATAAATTTATAATTATACAGTTCATAAACTTATTTTTACAATTAAGTCTATACATATACAGTCCAAACTGTCACGACCCAAAAATGGGTGTGATGACACTCATCTTATCCCACCAAGACAAGTCAGCCTAAAACTCAACCATTACAATAAAGTGCAGAAATAAAAAATAAGTAACCTAATAAAAAACCCAAAACCTGCTAGTCACGTGTACAAGCCTCTAAAGTATTACAATCAATTCAAAAGAAAAACTTAAGTCTCAAATGAACTTGTTTCTAGAATAGAACAAGATCATAATTAAGGAGAAGAAAGTTTGTTGAGATGGAAACAGCTACCTCACAAATCTCCGAGAAGCCTCAGAAAAAAAGAGAATGACAAGTACAGCAAAAATCCAGGCTCATAACCTACAAAAATTTATAGAAGCAAAAGGTGAGTACCAAACCACATGGTACTCAGCAAGTAAACCTCTAAACACAAGCTAAGGGGATGAAATGCGGGTACTCCTACCACCCCCCAACCGAACCTCCACAACTAAAAGCTTCATTAAAATCAACCAAACCTAACAGCTCACAGTTTACATAGCACGTAGCTCAACAACAACACTTAGATAAATGACATATCCTCAACAACAACACTTCCACAAATTACATATCCTCAACAACAATACTTCAACAAATTACATATCCGCAATAACAAGCTCAATATTGATCAATTACAAGTTCCGCAGAAAGGCAATTAGAAGATCAGTAAAACACGATATCAAGTTCACTAATGATAAATATGTGCAATGCAATGGAATATAATTTCAAGTATAATGATGCATGTCTGACCTATTGATACACACCTGCTATCTCTCAGTCCGGGACCCATGGGGGGACATATCTGTCCATGCATCTGTCACAGTGCACGACACGACCCTCGATGATAGTAACCATTGCGGCGCGCGATACGTCCCTCGAAATATAGTATCAATCGCGGCGCGCGATACGTCCCTCGAAATGGTACATCCTCTTTAAGTTCTCATTCTTTCTCAATGCACATAACACTTTTCACAATCATGTCTCAAAATAATGCAAATGACATGTTCATACAAAAATAAAGAGGATATCACCATTTTCATAACATTGCACAATTCACAACAACATCAACAATGATTCAACAATCCGTTCAAACCATTCTCCATTATCAACACCACACACAACCCATTATTCAAATTGCCTTTTATTACCCTTTGTTTTCATCATTAGAATTAATCAATGTGGACAAGTCAGCCCATCACCAAGTCCCATTACTCCCAAACATATACCACATATACCACAAGGAAATACACGCATTCCATACACTTAACAAGAGTTTAGAAATTCACTTGCCTCAAATAGTCGAACAATGACTCTAGAACTTGAGCCTTCTCTTTTCGTTGAGCTTCCAAATCAATGCAATCTATTCAAGTACATATTCACTGTAAGATTTCAAAGCTTACAACATCCCTATTATTATAGGTTTATCTTAGACCCAAAAGATCACCCCAATCTATGATCAAGTTTCTAAATTTCAAACTTAAAGTTAAGTTCCAACTCTTGTCCAATATCATAATTCAAATGGTATGTATATGATATCATAGATATAATATTTAATTACCTATCTCAATATGTCAAAACTTAACTCATAGTGTGATAACAATATTAAAATTAAGTCAAGTTACCAATAACCCACGGATAGAACACCACCTCCGAACCGAAGGATCCATCCGTCTTTATTGTATCTCCAATTCAATCAATCATTACATATCCTTTAGTAATTAAATTATCAATAATCAAATCATCTACCCAATATGATAATTTGATGATTTTAAGACATATTTTAAAAAAAAAAGAAACACAAACAGTAAGCTAATAATCTTCTTCACTCTTTGGTGAAAAATTAATTGCCCCTACATCAATCACTGGCAACATGATTACCCAATGATTTGGCAACAATTGTTATATAACAAAATCCAAAGAACAATTTATATTCCACTGTAAATTCAACTATATTATATTAAATATTTTTCCTTTAATGTCTAATCAAAACTTTATATTACAGAATTCAAGATTTGCATTAGGTGATGAAAAATTACTAACAATTCTTACCTGCATTCGGTGCCCTCGCCTCCTACGCAACCCAGCCCAGGTAATTTTCTCCCCTTCTTATTATCTTTATTTATTTTTATATATATAAATAATAAACCCTACTACTTATTTAGTATATAAGGGTCAAATAGTGTAGAATCTTAAATAATTTATCACTTTAGCCCATTAACTATTGATTCAGTCATTTATCTTCAATACCCATCAATTAATTAACTCAATTTAAACGAATAGTTCAAGGTATTAAAGCAAAGTCGCGAATGGTGAAACACAGAGTAGTGTCGTTGACATGTATCAGGATTGCATCTTTTGAGCTACCTTCAATTTCTCTTAAAAACATGCACCTAATAAGTTGTGCATGAACGTGACACCTACGAATGCTAGATAGTTGAGCAAAACATGTATTTCCACAGAATTGTCTGTACTGTGACTCAGTAAGCTTTGAAGATACAACATTCCTAACGTCAATATTTGTGTAACACTGCATGTGTGGAATTCTTGTTGGTTCTCTTTGACCTAAATACTTAAAAGCCAGGAAAAAAAAAGCAGATACATTTTACTAAAAAAGATAGTGGTATTAGACAGAAATATAGATAATTTAAAAACTTATACACACAGTTGTATAATGAGGCGGTAAATTAGGCAGAATAAATTTTACACTTATAAAAACAATTTTATAATGAGGCAGTAAATTTAGGAAGAATAAATTATACACTTATACACACAGTTGTATAATGAGGCAGTAATTGTAACGACCTGTTTAGTCGTTTTGAGCAGTGGAGTTTATTTCTGGTATAACTGTCTGGGGCGACGGATCCCACGACGGACCGTCATGGGCACGACGGACCGTCGAGGGTGTCTCGTTCCAAAACACTTAGATCCTGAAAATTTGAGTACTGAGATCGACTCTCTGAACTTCACGACGGAATGGTAGGACGGACCGTCGTTGGCACGACGGACCGTCACAAATCTTTCCACAGAATTAACTCTCTGAACTTTGTGACAGACATGCAGTACCGACCGTCACAGTCGTGACGGACTGTCACAGACTGCGTAACCCTGACTGGGTCGGATTTCTGTTAAAAGTTTTTAAGGGTCATTTTGGACTATTCATGCTTATAATTATAAAGTTAGTGGGTTAATGTTAATGAATTCAATTACTTGGGGGTTAAAGGAGATAACCTTGAAATAAATAGTGGGTTATTTTTATCATCTTTTATACTTAATTATATGACAATTAGGGTAAAACAAAAAGGGTTTGAATAAGAAAAATAGAAAGAACAGAGAGAGAAAGAAGAGAGAACGAACGAGAGAGAGAAGAGAGAACGAAGAGGAAAGCAAAGAATTTGAGGAGTAGCTTGCGTGATCACGAATTCTTTGGTGGAGGTAGGTTATGGTTTATGTTATTTCATAGTAAACTCTTAATAGCGAATGATATGTATTGGGTAGTATTGTAAAGTCT
>NC_028645.1:58630251-58634272 GCF_001406875.1 Solanum pennellii | reverse complement strand
CTCAACTCTAGCCAGTCTTCATCACGTCAGATTTCAGGGTGAGCTATTGTTTCTAGCTCGGACTGGATTCTCTCTCATTTACGTCTTGATGCCTTGAAGTTCTTGCATGGACTAGCCGTTTACTTATTTTAGCTTCTTAGATACTCTTAGATTTAGTAATTTGAGGATAGATGTTCTTGTGGTGATGACTTCCAGTTTTTGGGAACAATAAGTATTGAGTTTTTAGAAGTTATTTAATCGATTTTCATTAATGAGTTTTAAGTCTTCCGCATTATATTTTGTTTATTATGGTTGAAATGTTGGGGTTTAGATTGGTTGGTTCGCTCACATAGTAGGATAAGTGTGGGTGCCACTCGCGGCTCGTTTTGGGTCGTGAAAGTAATTTAGGTATTATAAATTATACACGTATACACACAGTTGTATAATGAGGCAGTAAATTAGGCAGAATAAATTATACACTTTTAAATACAATATAATAAGGCAGTAAATTAGACAGAATAAATTATACACTTATACGCACAATTGTATAATGAGGCAGTAATTTAGGCATTATAAGACATGAATAGAAAGCAGGTATTAAGATATTATACATTTATAAAAAAATTGTATAGAGCACAAATCAACAGAAACACAAAAACATGTACGAATATAGATTATACATTTATAATTATATAAAGACATGAATCTACATAAAAACAAAACATATAATATAAAATCTAAAACATATACATGAACAATTATTATACATATACCTTATGCTCGATTGACCCAGAACCAACGGCTTCATTTTATCATTATGAACGGTATGAACATCAGCTTTATGTTTTCTTTTCTTATTAGACCCAGTAACAACATCGACAGTATTCTTCACACCTCCATCAACAAAACTAATTGGGTCATTATTGAATTTGGATCTAATCTCTTTCATGTTAGTAGATTTAGACAATGAACCTGAAATCTCCCCAATTCATGAGTTAGACCCAATGAAAACGATGGATTTTCAAAATCAATTTGAACATGCAATGGTATACCTCTTGTATATCTCTTAGATGGAGATTGGGCATCCATTGATTGAAACAAAATAATGAAGCAATTATCAAGTGAAGTGAAAAATTACTTTTAAGAAAATCAAAAAAAATAAACAAAAACTGATAATGTAAGAAGGTTTTAAGCGTTATCTTAAAATTTTTGAAATAGTTTGGAAAACCGCTCTGACGTGCGCTCTAGAAGAAGTTGGTAGTTTGAAATTGCAATTGTGAAAAAAATTGTGGAAAAATTGAAGGAAGAAAAGGAAATTGTATAAAATGGGCGGAAAGAGGAAACAAGAGGGTTTTGTTTTGGGGAAAATGTTTTATACAAAATGTGGGACCTGGTATAGCAAACTTACGGAAAGTTTGCCCTTTAAAGGAAATAACTGAAAGGGGGTTATTTAATTTAATTACCTTCCTTAGTTTGCCATTCTCCATAATTTTCCCATTTTATAATTATGCATAATTTTATCCTAATATTTTATAGGGCAACTTTCACATATAGCAAACATAAAATTCATATTTGTATGCTATAGCAAAGTTTGCATAATTGTACTCCATAGTAAACATATAAATGTATAATTCGCTATACATATACAATTAAAGCGAATTGTATAAAACGAAGTGTATAAAATGAGAAACAAAAAGAGACTTGGGCAGAGAATTGTATAAAACGAAGTGTATAAAACGAATTGTATAATTCTAAGTGCATAGAATGATTATATACAATTTGAATTTGTATAAAATAAAAAAGAGAGAAAGACAAAAGAGAACATACAATTGAATCAAATTGTATAAAATGATAAAAGAGAAATTATATACAATTTGAATTGGTATAAAACGAGAAAAAGAGAAAGGCAAAAGAAACTGGGCAGGGAGTATTTTTATTGTATAATTATAAGTGTATATGACAAAAAATATATGTATTTGCAAGTGTATATACATTTTTCTCTCGCTTTATACAATTAGAATATATACATTCCATTTTTGTTTGCATAAGCGAGAGAGTCGAGGGTGGCGAGCGAGATCAGGGAGAGCGGCGAGCAAGATTTGGGAGAGGGGAGAGAGGAGAACAAAAATATATGTATTTATACAATTTTCTCTCGCTTTATAAAAACACAAACAAATTTTACAGATTTGTGTTTGTATAAGGATATATAACTTTTTAAGAAAATTCGGATTTGGGGAGAGATTTTAGAAAAAAAATTGAAAGAAATTGGGAGAGTAAAGATAGCTAACAGATTTTTATAAAAATAGACGGTGGGCCATAACCAATTAAAAATAATTGATTTGGGGAGAAATTTGAGGGATAACCGAAAGAAAATGGGAGAGAAAAGATAGAGAATGAATTTGAATAAAAATGAATCTTCCGCTTGATGAGTGGGTCAGAACCAAATGGAAAAAATCATGCAAAATTTTCTATGGAATACAAATGTATAAACAATAGCATAGGATTTATCTTGATTTAAATGTTTGCTATTATGTACAATTTTCCCTATTTTATACATCAATATAATATTGGGCCCATGCTAACACAGGTCATTTTTACTAGTATATATGTAGTAAAAATTAGGCAAATCACATACTCTAAGGGACAAATTACATTATATCCCTATTGTATAAATATTTACCAAAAAACCCTTTTTTAGAGTAATTCGGATACTTAAAATAACATAATGATACTTAAATTATAGAGGGTGGATACTTTAATTATTTATTTATTTTTTTAATAGTTACGGCGCAATAAAAGGGATAAGAACTATGTCACAATTCACATTGAATTTTAACAAATTAAGCGTCTAATATTCATAAACATCATGTACTAATTTATCTCTTTATTGAATTTCAAATATTGAAAACTTCAGGTTGTGAATGAAAACACTTGTTTAAAAAAATCAAGAACGCAATTTGTGAAAATTCAAAAATGAATATTTCGATCTTGTTACGACATTCTGGAATATGGAAAAGTGTTGTTATGTATGAGTGATACAAAAGTGATGGGATAGTGGTTGGGGAAAATATTTCGTTCATGAATCTTATTTCAGCAATTGCTGTTGAACTGGGTATTGATGAATCAAAAAAAAATATCGAGATTAGATATGTTGTTGAAGGTAATTCGTCTCCATTGTGTATTTGGACTGATATGGGTTTAGAATTGTACATAAAAATTAAGAAACATGAGGTTGGATTTGGAACGTATCCTCTATGCATTGATACTTCAGATAAAGGTGTTGAAGAGATACTGAATTTCGATGCAAAAACAGGTGTCATCGTGTGTTTTAAAGAGATACTAAATTCTTGATGTTTTTTTTTTCTTGTTTTATGCTTGATGTGCAATAATTTTTCTGAATATTATTAATTTGCTAATAAGATTTGAACTTTTTTATTTGATGTGATTAAAACCATGTGAATGTTTCAAGCTACAAAATATATATTGATACTAAATATATCCAATTTTGGTTGTATTATATGAAGTTTAAAGAAATTGACAAATTTATAACTTGTTTAATCTCATTTACATATAATGATAAATATATAATGTATCTGATAACAAAATTTTGTTATCCAATGCAAAACAACAAGCGATACTAAATATATACAAAGTAGTATTTGATTCAATATGTTGAACGATACTCAATATATTCATTACATAATGTTGGATTAATTGTTAAAGATACACTTATTTTCTAAAAATAAAATATGTATCATATACTTAATAATACTATAGATTTTGTGTATCTGATTGTAATATAGTATCATACATTTTGATTTACCAGAAAACTACGACATTTGGAGTAAATTATCTTGTATCAGTTTGTGTAACAATTGTGTAAATGTAGTATCAAATATACTTTGAACAAAGTTTATATGGTATCATCATTTATTTTGTAGATCTTACTTTTACAAAAATAATTTATATCTACTGTTAATTAACTTATATAATTGGAGACAAAACTTGACAAAATTATAAACTATATATATATATATATATA
>NC_028645.1:58618943-58626715 GCF_001406875.1 Solanum pennellii | reverse complement strand
TTTCAGAAGTCTAAGTCTTTTGGAACGAGACCCCCTCGACGGCCCGTCGTGCCAATGACGGTCCGTCTTGGGTTCCGTCGACTCACACAGTTTTTCCAGAAATAAAATCTGCTGCTCAAAACGACTAAACAGGTCGTTACATGCCGCCTTTCTATCCATTTTCTTTGGGTTTTTTTGGTCTTTCGAACTATATGCATGTTTGCTTTTTGACGAATTTCTCTTGCTAGAATTTGGGTTTGTCATGACTATATTGTCATGCAACGATGTATAACTTAGATCTATGGAGATTTTCATTCTGATAAAAAACTATAGATTTTTAAGAACAATAAAAACAGTGAAAACGCAAAAAAGGAAAAGAAATGAAGAAATCGTAATGGGGAAGATGATATACCTGTTTTGGACTCAATTTCGGATGATTAGGGATAAGAATCGTTTGAATTTCAAATTTGCTTCGAATTTTTAACTGAAAAAATTAGGGGGAAAGTTTTGGGAGAAAATTTTGGGGAAGGTAAACTTTTTGTTTTACTTTTCCAACGTGAAAAGTAAGTGAAGTATCATTGGAGGTAAAAGAAAAGGATTTTTGAATTTTAATAAAAGAGTAGTAAAATATTGGGATTAGGTAAAATAAAGTTATGTAGTTTAATAATTTGTCCATATATATACACGGGTAAGATGAATTAGTGTAAGGACGAAATAGGATTCGATTTCTTGGTTTCATGCGTCTTGTACAGAATTTGGGTCTTACCTTTTTATGGTCGATGTGTGGTACCTAGGATAACAATGAAGAATTGCTGAAGTGTAACATGTTCTTAGTTTAATTTAAATTGAAAGGAAAAAAAAGAGGGCAAGCTAAATTTTGTTGGTGGGGAAGCACTAATTTTTTTATTAAATTAAGGTTTATTGACTTGAATTGAGACTTATCATTAGATACTAATAACACTTAATTAACTCATGAAAAGAAATATTAAAGGTTTTCACCGGTCTAAAAGGAAGGAAACATAAAATCTTGAATTCTCAAGTGTATGAATTGAAGGAACAATTTTGATATAAGGAGGTGTTGTGTGTCTTAACTAAAGGAAAGACTTATAGTCTGTCTTATGCTCATGAGATAATTATTAAAAGAGAATCAAAATTTGAATCATGTTATTTTAGTCATTAACTATTCCTAAAACGAATAGTTTTTTCAAATTTGGTCATAGTTTAGGCGGTCATGAATTTCATGATCTTTGATTGACTTGAAATTTGATGGTTCCAATGAAAATCGTTTAGATGGGTTTAGGTAATTTTCAAAATTAAAATTTGATTTGAATATGATAAAGTCATTCTTTATGTCAAATATGTTTATGTTAAATTTGGAACATGATTGCACATGGTTATTTGACATGAATTGATATGTGATAAGAATGTAGGTCATATCGTTTTAATTCCTAAAGATGCTTGAATCACTTAAATTTAAATTTGATCATAGCTTTGGAAATAAAGATTCTTTACAGACTTCAATTAACCTGAAATTTGGTAAGTTCATTGATAACGGGCTAGTAAGAAGTACTCATTGCTAAGACTGGTCAATGGACCGGAACGAACCGGTACCGGACCGAACCGGAACGCGTTGACCAGTATGTTGACCGGTACTGGAATGAACCGGGACGGAATTATCGGGATGAATAATCAGTTCCGTCCCGTTTCACTATATATCAGGATGGAATCGGAACGAACCAAAACGGACCAGAATGGAACGGGACGGGATAAACGGGATGACTTTTTTTGGGATTACAAAAATATGAATATTTTTTTTAATTTTCTAAGTTTAAATTAATAGTTTTTAAATTTATACTATAAGTTTTTACTTAAATTTATCTTAAAGATATTTTTAAACTTTTTTTTGTTATTAAGTTTGGAAGTAAAGTCTGATAAAGTGTTCAAAATTTAAATCTTTTGAAGTTTATACTTTATAAGGTATTACTTATTATTCATTAATATTTATTTTATAAGTTATATTTATAACTTGTGTCTTGTAAATTATAAATAAATAAAACAAAAAAAAGTAGTCATTTTAATTTTTCCGTTTTAAAACGACCGAAAGGGAAGGGAAAATAGGAATGCCGAATGGGGGGTTGGAAAGGGGGGCTGCAGCTTTATCAAAAGCTGCAGGGCAGGGGCAGGTGGTCAGGGGCGCAGGGCAGTTTATAGTAAAGCTACCGCCTGCCAAGTGTCCGGGAAGGGGAGGGTGTGGTGGGTAATTAATTTTAATTTATACAAATTATATAAAATATAATTTATATAAAATATAAATATAATTTATATAAAATATAAAATATAATAAATTAATATATATTAAGTAAATCAGACCGGAACCGGAACGGATCAGACCGGAATCGGGATGAACCGGTGCCGGGGTACACCGATACCAAACTACGATTCCATCCCGTTTCGTGTATCGGTTCAGACTATCTTGTCCCGTCCCGTATGCACCGAAATAAGACGAACCGAAACGAATCGAAATGGTACCGGTACGTCCCGTTCCGTCGCCCAGTCTTACTCGTTGCTATGTGGTTATATTTTTTTGAGGTCGTTAAAATGATTTTAAAGTTGTTCCTTGGAATTAAAATGTGATTTATTATGAATGACATCCTTTTGTATTATATTTATTTATTTTATATGTGTTACATGATTACACATGATGAGTTAACATAAATTGAAATATGATAAGGATGTGGATCTATTCATTTTCTCTTAAATCGTTTGGATCTGAATTTGATCATAGATTTGGAGATAAGTATTGTTTTTGAACTCTAATTGATCAGAAATTCGTTAGGTTCATGAGAAACGATCAAATTTATGATACTCATTGTTATGCAGTTATTTGGTAATTTGAGATCGTTTAGATAATGTTTTTAGATAATTTTTGTATCTTGAAAAATTAATTTTATCAAAAAATTACTCGACTATGATATAGTGGTGATAGAGTTTGTTCTATATGGTCTTGATGACTAAATTTTAGTGAAGTATTAAGTTCATGTGTTGGCTTAGACCTTCCTCCATAACGGATGAAATTAATACGAGTCATTATAGTCTAATCTCTAGTTTTGATTAACTGTATTGACTCTACTAAACTGAGTAATATTTGATTGGATCAATGGATTTAGGGATAATGATATCCACTTGACTAAACTAACATATATCTTACAATCAAAATTTATTGTTTAAACTAACAACTGAGTTAGGTTTGGATAAGTTTATGGAGTGAATAATCGGTCATTGTACATGTGTGTTGCATGAGTAGTTCTCCAATACCAGCGATTGGCTATTTGAGATGCATGGATATATATGTATTAATGAACCCTGAATTTGGTTTTCGGCAAGCAAATTTGAGTTCTTGGGAAAGGAACTCGAAATTTGCAGCTCTTAATGCAAGGAGTGTTGAAATCTACATCTTGAATTATTAATTGATGTTGAGTTGGCATGATGACATGTTTAGTGATGTGTTTTCTATTTACAAAAGATAAAAGATAAATATTTTAGTTTTAGTTTTTCCATTTTGTGTTTCCTAGTCTTTAGGCATGTCAAGTTGTTGGTAGACTTAGTGCCTATTAGAAAGATTCTGTTTTTACTGCGTTATCTACTACAGAATGTTAGGAGTTCCTTCTCTTTAAACATTTCTTCTTTCAATTTAATATTGTGTGTTTTTTCTTTAGCTGGTAACACCAACAATTTCCTTGTACAACAACACGAACTCCTTGAAGTTTGAATAGTCTACTCTATTTTTCAAAGTCACGAGTTGATTCCATGTGAACTATTTCTCATCTGATATCCCGTACTCAGCGGCGGATCTATGTGCAATCTAGGGGTTTCATCCAAAACCCCTTCGTCAAATAATTGCACTGTATATATAAGGTCAAATGTCAATTTATATTAATCCGTCGCTAAAAGGCTCGTCTGTAAATATTATCAACCAACTTTAATTTGTTGGTAAACTTACCAACCAAAAATCAGTTGGTAACACTCAAAGATGTTTTTACAAAATTTTGATACATGGCTTTGAAATTTTCGTTGGTAATTTACCAACTAAATTTTGGTTAGTATATCGTTAGTACCTTTAGTAACAAATTGAAAAGGAGTTAGTAAATTTTTTTCTTCATTATGAAAATTTATGTTGGTAATTTACCAATAAATTTTAATACTTTTTCTGGTTTCCCATACTGTGTCGGTATCCACATTGGAGCTCGACTAAATCCGAATTCACACGCTCCGTAACAAAGGTGACTCCGTATCCAAGGAGATTCGAACCTGAGACCTCTTGGTTAAGGATGAATGAGTACTTACCGCTCCACCACAACCCTTGTGGATAATACATTTTAAATACGTTAGTATGATTATTTATTTTTCTAATAAATTTATTATTTATGCTAGTTTATTGGTAAGATATCATTCAAGTTCAATGTTAGGTTAGTAATTAATTGACAATATGTTCATAATATTATTAACTAAATGATTATTCAATGGTAAAAATATTTAATAATTTATTGCATTTATAAATCTAAGAGAACGAATATAAAATCAAAAATATTAATATCAATTTCATAAACCATATTTGAATGAAACAATGAAAAATCCATGATAACAAGTTAAATTAATCTCAATATGACACATATCATTATATCAAAAAAAAAATATTTGAGCACGATTATCAAAAATAATGACCAGAACATAAAAGTTAAAATGCTAACAACACAAACTAAAAATAGGAGCCTCAAAACCTGAATTAATCATTGTATTAGATATAAGGATGACCATATGAAGCTAATTGCACTAATAGAATTCTTAGTGGAGCAAGTTTACAAAAAATGTTAAGCAAAGTCAAGTTTTGATCAAAAGTTAAAAGTTAAAACGCTTAATGGTACAAACTGAATATGAAAACCTCAAAATTCAAACCAACCACTCTTTAAGACGGAAAATGACCTTCCAAAATTTTAACTGCGCGGGCGAACTTCAAATTTGATCACGTTTCACAAAAAAAAGGTTCTACATTTGAGCTCTGGTACAAAGATCGTAATAGGATGTCCTCTTTTTAATGGGACTTACATCGATGTTAAATGTATTAAATACCTAAACAATCGTAACTCATCATGTTTATATCTTGAATTTGCTTCTGGGCTCATGCTTATGAGTTGCCCCATCCCTTGACAAGGAGAACGTCAAAATCTCACAATCAATTAATTGATTGAAAGAGTTTAAATTATATATACTAATAGCACATTATACACTTCTTATACTTTTTACATTCTCAAATCATGTTTATTACAAATACTTACCTATTATTGTAAGTAAATTAACAATTTTTTCGTAGTGGGAAAAAGTATCAAATCTCATTCAAGTGTTATTGGAAGGCCTTTTGTAGTGAATTCAAATTTGTCACCACCAAAATCGACTCTTAAAACATCTTCAAATTCATCTGATGAAAATTTTTTGTACCAAAACATATGTGGCTCTCCCATTAGATATCCAGCTCTTCGTCAAGAAAACAATCATAATAACAATAATGTTCAAGCACAATCACGACCGAAAAATGGACGTGATGGCACTCGTCTTATCCCACCAAGACAAGTCAGCCTAAAACTCAACTATTACAATAAAACGTGGAGAGTTTACCATCAACTTACATTATACCCCAAAACCTGGTGGTCACGTGTACAAGCATCTAAAGTATTACAATTGAATCAAACGAAAATATAAGTCTCAAATGAACTTGTTTCTAGAATAGAACAAGATCAAAAACTATGAAGAAAGATAGTCCGCTGAGATGACAAACAGCTACCTCAAAAATCTTCAAAAAGTCTCGGAAAAAAAGAGAATGACAAGTACAACAAAAATTCAGGCTTAATAACCTACAAAAAAATTGTTGAAGCAAGGAGTGAGTACCAAACCACACCGTACTCAACAAGTAAACCTCTAAACAAAAGCTAAGAGGATGAAATACGGGTACTCTTACCACCCCCAGCCGAACCTCCACAACTACAACTTGCATAAAATTCAGCCCAACCTAACAACTCACGGTTTACAGCGCACATAGTTCAACAAGAACGCTTAAATTACATATCCTCAACAACAACACTTTGACAAATTATATGTTCTCAACAACAACACTTTAACAAATTACATATCCTCAACAACAACACTTCAACAAATTAGATATCCTTAACAACAATACTTCAACAAATTACATATCCTCAACAACAATATTTCAACAAATTGCATATCCTTAATAACAAGCTCAATATTAATCAATCACAAGTTCCGCAGAAAGTTAATCATAAGATCAGCAAAATACGATATCAAGTTCACTAATGATAAGTATTTGCAATGCAATGAAATGTAATTTCAAGTATAATAATGCATGTCTGACCTAGTGATACACACCCGCTGTCTCTAAGTCCGGGACCAAGGGGAACATATTTGTCCATGCATCTTTCGCGACGCACGGCATGACCCTCGATATTAGTAACCATCGCAGCGCGCGATTCGTCCCTCGAAATATAGTATCCATCGCGGCGCGCGATACGTCCCTCGAAATGGTACATCCTCTTTAAGTTATCATTCTTTCTCAATGCACATAACACTTGTCGCAATCATGTCTTAAAATAATGCAAATAACATGTTCACACAAATAAAGAGTATATGATCATTTTCATAACGCTGCACAATTCACAATAACATCAACAATGACTGAACAAGTCTTTCAAACCATTCTCCATTATCATCACATCACACACAAACAATTGTTCACATTGCCTTTCATTACCCTTTGTTTTAATCATTAGTATTAATCAATGTGGATAAGTCAACTCATCACCAATTCCCATTAGTCCTACACATATACCACAAGGGAATATACGCATTTCATACACTTAATAAGAGTTTAGAAATCCACTTGCCCCAATCAGTCAAGAATTCACTTCGAAACTTGAGTCTTCCCATTTTGTTGAACTCCAAACTCAAAGCAATCTATTCACATTAATAATCACAATAAGATTTTTAACTAACAACACTCACATTACCATAGGTCTAGCATAGACCCAAAACAACTCCCAATTTTGATGCCAATTAACATTTCAATTATCATATATTTTTTTTTCAAAATTTTATGTGTAGAATTAAGTTATAATTTCTCCAAATAGCATAGTAGCCTATCTTAATATACCAACATTTGAACCACGAGATTATTTGATAAATATATGTTACGTAAATAACTATATTAATAAATAACTCGGAAATTTTTAAACCAACTTCTCAAATTAATCATAAGTGACGCCGGATATAACTACTAAGATGAGTAGTAATTTTACAAAAAATAAATTTTAAAAAATTTAAAACTTATTTTTTGTGTCATTACAAGCACATTTAATAAATATTAATAATATCACATTAATGTCTCCATCATCACAAGAACATGATGAATTTGATCATGATAGCAGGCAACAGACAATTATGTTTGAGACTGTAGTTGCTTCTATGAATAAAATGGTTGAACTTTGAAAAATGAATGATACATTTTGTATAGATTCATCAAGTGATGAGGGGTGTTTTATTCACGGTGAGATTTATGGAAGAAAATTTTCAAATCAAGTTCTACCTTACCAAACATCAACTACTCGAATTGAATCATCAAAGGATTGTGGAATTGTATCAATGACTGCAACTGAGTTAATCCATAATTTTCTTGATCCATATATCCATAATTTCTTGATCCATATATATATATATATATATATATA
>NC_028645.1:58594764-58610049 GCF_001406875.1 Solanum pennellii | reverse complement strand
TATATATATATATATATATATATATATATATATATATATGCCAATATCATGGATTTAAAACTTGAGCAAGTGAGATATCTAAAATACTATCATGATTTTTTGAAATCAAACACATTGTCATGAATTTTAAAAATTGGCTATTTTCTTAATAGGCTGATACCATTTTATTTCTTAATTTTCTTTCATACAATACTGATTAAGATGAATTTATATGGAATGATGGACAATGAAAATGAGTACTTATATTGAGACATAGTTGTCATTGTTATTGTTAAATAATTAATCATATACTTAAAAATGATTGATTTGTACATGTAGGTTGGATGAACTTGTTTCCTACTATAGTCACAAAATCTAGGACTATTGAAGTTCTTGATTCTGGCACTTGGGGAGGCTCTATACAATTGGTAAAATATTAATCAATCTTTTAGATTTTGTTTCCCTCAAAATTAAATCAATATTAAAATTGACTACTAAAATAATCTATTTTTTTGTTCTTGAATACAAATATATGAAAATTTGCATATTTTATATCCTCTAGTTGAAGCTAGAGAGTTTTTCTTCATGTGTTGTTGTAGACAACTTGATGCAACTACATGGATCATGGTGGATGTTTCGTATCATATATTCAATGAGATTCAAAGTGGTGCACCTTGTTATTCTTGGAAGTTCCCTTCTGGTTGTGCAATTCAAGATATGGGCAATGACCAAAGTAAGGTAAGAATCATTTCGTCTCTTTATATCACTATTTATATAAAAGAAAAACTATGTGAATTAAGCTCCATCTATACACTCGGTCCATATTAGTGAGGTCTATTATATATAATCTTATCTTGTATTTGTGCATGAGGTTTTTTCAATAACTCAAACGGGTGACATACATATCACTATTTATATGTAGATTATTTTCCGTAGGGTATGTTACATAGGTAAACAAGTTACTGGTACTGACTCATATTTCATGATGTTTTTTGTTCCTAATATGATATAATAATGTAACGACCTGTTTAGTCGTTTTAAGCAGCAGATTTTATTTCTGGAAAAACTGTCTGAGTCGACGGAACCCACGACGGACCGTCATGGGCACGACGGACCGTCGAGGGGGTCTCGTTCCAAAACACTTAGAATTCTGAAATTTGGGTACTGAAATCGACTCTCTGAACTTCGTAACGGAATGGCAGGACGGACCGTCACAGGCGTGACGGGCCGTCACAGACTCTTGGTAAAAATTTAGTCTCTGAACTCTGTGACGGAGCAGCAGGACGGACCGTCGCAGGCACGACGGCCCGTCACAGACTGCGTAAATCCCAGGCTGGGTCGGATTTCTGTTAGTAATTTAAGGGGCGTTTTGGACTATTCCTGCTTTAATTATAAAGTTAGTGGGTTAATGTTAATAAGTCTAATTACTTGGGGGTTAAAAGAGGTAACCTTGAGTTAATTAGTGGGATATTATTGCCATCTTTATACTTAATTATATGCTAATTAGGGTAAAAGAAAGAGGGTTTGAATAAGAAAAAGAAAAAGAACAGAAAGAGAGGGAGAACGAGTAGAGAGAGAGAGAAACGAAGAGGACAACAAGAATTTGGGGAATTTGCTTGCTTGATCACGAATCTTCGGTGGAGGTAGGTTATGGTTTATGCTATTCGTAGTAAACTCTTAATAGCGAATGATATGTATTGGGTAGTATTGTAAACCCTTCTATATGCTTAATTGTATGCTTGTATGAATGTGATTATATAATTGTGATAAAATAAGCATGATGAAGCTATTGAATCCCAAATCTTGAAAAACCCTAATCTACTTTGTTAATGAGATTGATGATGCCTTAGTATAAAAGAAGGCTTGATGAACTAAAGTAATGGGGTTGATGATGCCTTGGTATAAAGAAGGATTGATGAATTAATAGAATGAAATTAGGGGAGCGGGTGTCACGAACCGACACGTAGAATTAGGGGACCGGGTGTCACGAACCGACACGTAGAATTAGGGGATCGGGTGTCACGAACCGACACGTAGAATTAGGGGATCGGGTGTCACGAACCGACACGTAGAATTAGGGGATCGGGTGTCACGAACCGACACGTAGAATTAGGGGATCGGGTGTCACGAACCGACACGTAGAATTAGGGGATCGGGTGTCACGAACCGACACGTAGAATTAGGGGATCGGGTGTCACGAACCGACACGTAGAATTAGGGGATCGGGTGTCACGAACCGACACGTAGAATTAGGGGATCGGGTGTCACGAACCGACACGTAGAATTAGGGGATCGGGTGTCACGAACCGACACGTAGAATTAGGGGGACCGGGTGTCACGAACCGACACGTAGAATTAGGGGACCGGGTGTCACGAACCGACACGTAGAATTAGGGGATCGGGTGTCACGAACCGACACGTAGAATTAGGGGGACCGGGTGTCACGAACCGACACGTAGAATTAGGGGACCGGGTGTCACGAACCGACACGTAGAATTAGGGGATCGGGTGTCACGAACCGACACGTAGAATTAGGGGACCGGGTGTCACGAACCGACACGTAGAATTAGGGGATCGGGTGTCACGAACCGACACGTAGAATTAGGGGACCGGGTGTCACGAACCGACACGTAGAATTAGGGGATCGGGTGTCACGAACCGACACGTAGAATTAGGGGGACCGGGTGTCACGAACCGACACGTAGAATTAGGGGATCGGGTGTCACGAACCGACACGTAGAATTAGGGGATCGGGTGTCACGAACCGACACGTAGAATTAGGGGATCGGAGTGTCACGTACCGACACATAGTAGTAGGGGAGCGGAGTGTCACGTACCGACACAAGAGGAATAAAGATAAAGAATCTTGAAAGATGTTAATATACTCAATCTAATGAACCTAATTCCCAAAAGAGTATGGTATTGAGGCTTGAGTCCTCATGTGTGAACTTGGCGGTGCTTATTAATGATTATAGAACTTGTTGTTGCTACACGTTGAGTATTGTAGTTGATTTATGATATTATCTGATATATACTGTTTTCTATTTTGAGTTGGCCGATGATATCTACTCAGTACCCGTGTTTTGTACTGACCCCTACTTGTATTTGTTTTCTTTGTTATTTGTGGAGTGCAGCAAACGTACCGTCGTCTTCAACTCAACCGCAACTCTAGCCAGTCTTCATTACACCGGATTTCAGGGTGAGCTAATGCTTCTAGCTTGGACTGGATCTTCTTCCTCATGTCTTGATGCCTTGAAGTTCCGGCATGGACTAGCTTTTGTTTATTTTAGCTTCTTAGAATACTCTTAGTTTAGTAATTTGATCATAGATGTTCTTGTGGTGATGACTTCCAGATTTTGGGGAATAATAGATGTTGAATTTTAGAAGTTATTGAATTGGTTTTTATTAATGAGTTTAAGTCTTCCGCATTACTTTCTGTTGATATTAAATTGAAATGTTAAGGTTTAGATTGGTTGGTTCGCTCACATAGGAGGGTAAGTGTGGGTGCCAGTCGCGGCTCGGTTTTGGGTCGTGACAAACTTGGTATCAGAGCATTAGGTTCGTTGGTCTCATCACACAAGAACGAGTCTAGTAGAGTCTTAAGGAACGGTAGGGGGACGCCTTTACTTTTCTTTGAGAGGCTATAGGACTTTAGGAAAATTCCATTCTTTCTTTCTTTCGTGCTATTACTTGAATCCAATTGGTATCTAGATGATACAAATTGGTATCTGACCATCTTCACTCTATTTTCGCAGATGGTCAGAACTAGAGCAACGACTACGCCAACATCAGCACCGGCGGAACAGGGTGCGTCTGAGCCAGCCGCTGGGGCTGTAGCTCGAGGAAGAGCAACGGCAAGAGGCCGTGGTAGAGGTCGTGGGAGGACGTCCTCTAGGGGAAGAGGACAAGCACCTGCCCCATCTGGTACTAGGGCGGTGACTCCTCCACCGACTGAGGAAGTAGTAATAGAGGGTGAGGAAGGGGAGAATGAACAAGTACAGAATGAGGGATTGCCACCCCAACCTACCCCAGAGATGATCAATCAGGTTCTGGCTTATCTTAGTGGGTTATCTGATCAAGGCCAGACACCTCCAGTGTTTTCTGCACCAACACCTCAGGTTCCGGAAGTACAACAGGCAACTGCTGCGGCTCCCCGCATGGATGCTCCATTGGAAATAGGCACGTTTCCTCGTTTGACTACAGGGCCTATAATGACAAGCGATCAGCATGAACTTTTCAGTAAGTTCTTGAAATTGAAACCTCCAGTCTTCAAGGGTGCTGAATCTGAGGATGCCTACGACTTTCTGGTTGATTGTCATGAGTTACTACATAAGATGGGTATAGTAGAACGGTTTGGTGTTGAGTTTGTGACTTATCAGTTTCAAGGGAACGCCAAAATGTGGTGGCGGTCACATGTTGAGTGTCAACCGACAGAGGCACCACCTATGACTTGGGCGTCATTCTCTAGCTTGTTTATGGAGAAGTATATACCCCGGACTTTGAGGGATAGGAGGAGAGATGAGTTCTTGAGCCTAGAGCAAGGCAGAATGACGGTCACTGCGTATGAGGCTAAGTTTCGTGCATTATCTAGGTATGCCACCCAGCTTTGCTTCAGTTCACAAGAGCGGATTCGCCGTTTTGTGAAAGGGTTGAGGTCAGATTTGCGGATTTCAGCCTTACAGGTAGCGGCTACAGCGAAATCCTTCCAAGAAGTGGTAGATTTCGTGATAGAGGTGGAGGGAGTGAAGCCAGACGACTTCACCATGGCATCGACATCTAAAAGGTTTCGAAAGGGAGGTGAGTTTAATGGTTCTTACTCTAGAGGACAGGGTTCAGGAGGTTACTCAGTCCGACCAATTCAGTCTTCACTACAGACTGTAGTTGGGGGTCCACCGCAGACCGGTCAACACTTCTCTGAGTCTGGAGGTCATCCCCAGACCTCGTCGTTCTCACAGAGACCTATGCTTGAGTCCAGAGAGTGTTATGGATGTGGAGAGATCGGACACATTAGGAGGTTTTGTCCAAAACAAGGTTACAGACCCCCAACAGTCAGAGGTAGAGGTGGTCATGGAAGAGGCCGTTATTCTGGAGGGCGTGGTGGCCGAGGTAATGGTGGTCACCAAAACGGCCGGGGTGACGGACAAACTGGAGCTACTACAACACCACATGGTAGGGGCAACGGGCAGACAGGTGATAGGGCCCATTGTTACGCTTTCCCTGGGCGGTCTGAAGCGGAGACATCAGATGCTGTTATCACAGGTAATCTTTTGGTTTGTGATTGCATGGCTTCTGTATTATTTGATCCTGGCTCCACATTTTCATATGTATCTTCCTCATTTGCTACTGGTCTTAATTTACATTGTGAATTGCTTGACATGCCTATTCGTGTTTCTACTCCGGTGGGTGAGTCTGTGATAGTTGAAAAGGTATATAGGTCTTGTCTGGTGACTTTTGTGGGGAGCAATACTCATGTAGACTTGGTTATCTTAGAAATGGGTGATTTCGATGTAATTCTGGGTATGACTTGGCTTTCTCCGAATTTTGCAATCTTAGATTGTAATGCTAAAACTGTAACGTTGGCCAAGCCTGGGACAGATCCGTTAGTATGGGAGGGTAACTACACTTCCACCCCAGTTCGTATCATCTCCTTTCTTCGTGCTAAGAAAATGGTTAGTAAAGGGTGTTTAGCGTTCTTGGCACACCTCAGGGATGATACTACCCAAGTACCTTCGATTGAGTCGGTTTCGGTAGTTCGTGAGTTTCTGGATGTGTTCCCTGCAGACCTTCCTGGTATGCCACCGGACAGGGATATTGACTTTTGCATTGATTTGGAGCCGGGTACTCGTCCCATTTCCATACCCCCTTATAGAATGGCTCCAGCAGAGTTAAGGGAATTAAAAGCCCAACTTCAAGAATTGTTAGGGAAAGGCTTTATTAGACCGAGTGCATCCCCTTGGGGTGCTCCTGTTTTGTTTGTGAAGAAGAAAGATGGGAGTCTTCGGATGTGCATAGATTACCGGCAACTGAATAAAGTAACTGTTAAGAACAGGTATCCTCTTCCTCGCATTGATGATTTGTTCGATCAGTTACAAGGTGCTTGTGTCTTCTCTAAGATTGACTTGAGGTCTGGTTATCATCAATTGAAAATACGGGCAGCAGATGTGCCAAAGACTGCTTTTCGAACCAGGTATGGGCATTATGAATTCTTGGTAATGTCCTTTGGACTAACGAATGCCCCTGCTGCTTTCATGAGCTTGATGAACGGGATTTTTAAGCCATATTTGGATCTCTTTGTGATCGTATTTATTGATGATATACTGATATACTCCAAGAGTAAGAAGGAACATGAGGAGCATTTGAGAATTGTGTTGGAAATGTTGAGGGAGAAAAAGCTTTATGCCAAATTCTCCAAGTGTGAGTTTTGGCTAGATTCAGTGTCCTTCTTGGGGCACGTGGTTTCTAAGGATGGAGTGATGGTGGATCCTTCTAAGATCGAAGTAGTGAAGAATTGGGTAAGACCTACTAATGTGTCAGAAATAAGAAGCTTTGTTGGTTTAGCCAGTTACTACCGTCGATTTGTCAAGGGATTCTCTTCTATTGCTTCCCAATTGACGAACTTGACTAAGCAGAATGTTCCATTTGTATGGTCGGATGAATGTGAGGAAAGCTTTCAGAAACTCAAGACCTTGCTGACTACCGCACCTATCCTTACCTTGCCAGTAGAGGGTAAGAACTTCATTGTGTATTGTGATGCATCCTATTCTGGTTTGGGTGCAGTGCTAATGCAAGAGAAGAATGTAATTGCGTATGCTTCGAGGCAATTAAAGGTGCATGAACGTAATTATCCGACCCACGATTTGGAGTTGGCTGCGGTAGTGTTTGCATTAAAGCAATGGAGACACTATCTATATGGGGTTAAGTGTGAAGTCTATACGGATCATCGTAGTTTACAGTATGTCTTTACTCAGAAAGATTTAAATTTGAGACAGAGGAGATGGATGGAACTACTGAAGGATTATGATGTTACCATCTTGTATCACCCAGGAAAGGCTAATGTTGTGGCAGACGCCTTAAGTAGAAAAGCAGGGAGCATGGGTAGTTTAGCTCACTTACAAGCTTCTAGACGCCCATTGGCTAGAGAGGTTCAGACTCTGGCTAATGACCTTATGAGGTTGGAAGTAAATGAGAAGGGAGGATTTTTGGCCAGTGTGGAGGCGAGATCTTCTTTTCTTGACAAGATCAAGGGAAAACAGTTTGATGATGAGAAACTAAGCCGAATTCGGGATATGGTGTTGCGAGGAGAGGCTAAAGAAGCAATACTGGATGAGGAAGGTGTTTTGAGGATTAAGGGAAGGGTATGTGTGCCCCGTGTTGATGATTTGATCCACACTATTCTTACAGAGGCTCATAGTTCCGGATATTCTATACATCCTGGTGCAACCAAGATGTACCGTGACCTAAAGCAACACTTTTGGTGGAGTAGAATGAAGCGCGACATTGTTGATTTTGTTGCCAAATGTCCAAATTGTCAACAAGTAAAGTATGAACACCAGAGGCCCGGAGGAACACTTCAGAGAATGCCCATTCCCGAATGGAAGTGGGAAAGGATTGCAATGGACTTTGTGGTTGGTCTTCCAAAGACATTGGGTAAGTTTGATTCTATTTGGGTAATTGTGGATAGGTTAACTAAGTCTGCTCACTTCATTCCGGTCAAGGTGACTTACAATGCAGAAAAGTTAGCCAAACTCTATATCTCAGAAATTGTTCGGTTGCATGGAGTTCCACTCTCCATCATATCAGATAGAGGTACGCAGTTTACTTCTAAGTTTTGGAGAACATTGCATGCGGAATTAGGTACTAGGTTGGACCTTAGTACTGCATTTCACCCTCAGACCGATGGACAGTCTGAGCGAACGATTCAAGTGTTGGAGGATATGCTTCGTGCATGTGTGATAGAATTTGGTGGCCATTGGGATAGCTTCTTACCCTTAGCGGAGTTTTCATACAATAATAGCTATCACTCAAGTATTGACATGGCCCCATTTGAAGCATTGTATGGGAGGAGATGTAGGTCTCCCATTGGGTGGTTTGATGCATTTGAGGTTAGACCTTGGGGTACTGACCTTTTGAGGGATTCATTAGAGAAGGTGAAATCTATTCAAGAAAAACTTTTAGCGGCTCAGAGTAGGCAAATGGAATATGCAGATCGAAAGGTTAGAGACTTGGAGTTCATGGAAGGTGAACAAGTCTTGCTGAAGGTTTCGCCCATGAAAGTGGTGATGCGGTTTGGTAAAAGGGGTAAACTAAGCCCAAGGTATATTGGTCCCTTTGAAGTACTTAAGCGAGTAGGAGAGGTGGCTTATGAGTTAGCCTTGCCTCCAGGGCTGTCCGGAGTGCATCCGGTATTTCATGTGTCTATGTTAAAAAGATACCATGGGGATGGAAACTACATCATTCGTTGGGATTCGGTTCTACTTGATGAAAAACTGTCCTATGGGGTTGATGATGCCTTAGTATAAAAGAAGGCTTGATGAACTAATGTAATGGGGTTGAACATGCCTTGATATAAAGAAGGTTTGATGAATTGATAGAATGAAATTAGGGGATCGGGTGTCACGAACCGACACGTAGAATTAGGGGGACCGGGTGTCACGAACCGACACGTAGAATTAGGGGATCGGGTGTCACGAACCGACACGTAGAATTAGGGGATCGGGTGTCACGAACCGACACGTAGAAGTAGGGGATCGGAGTGTCACGTACCGACACATAGTAGTAGGGGAGCGGAGTGTCACGTACCGACACAAGAGGAATAAAGATAAAGAATCTTGAAAGATGTTAATATACTCAATCTAATGAACCTAATTCCCAAAAGAGTATGGTATTGAGGCTTGAGTCCTCATGTGTGAACTTGGCGGTGTTTATTAATGATTATAGAACTTGTTGTTGCTACACGTTGAGTATTGTAGTTGATTTATGATATTATCTGATATATACTGTTTTCTATTTTGAGTTGGCCGATGATATCTACTCAGTACCCGTGTTTTGTACTGACCCCTACTTGTATTTGTTTTCTTTGTTATTTGTGGAGTGCAGCAAACGTACCGTCGTCTTCAACTCAACCGCAACTCTAGCCAGTCTTCATTACACCGGATTTCAGGGTGAGCTAATGCTTCTAGCTTGGACTGGATCTTCTTCCTCATGTCTTGATGCCTTGAAGTTCCGGCATGGACTAGCTTTTGTTTATTTTAGCTTCTTAGAATACTCTTAGTTTAGTAATTTGATCATAGATGTTCTTGTGGTGATGACTTCCAGATTTTGGGGAATAATAGATGTTGAATTTTAGAAGTTATTGAATTGGTTTTTAAGTCTTCCGCATTACTTTCTGTTGATATTATATTGAAATGTTAGGGTTTAGATTGGTTGGTTCGCTCACATAGGAGGGTAAGTGTGGGTGCCAGTCGCGGCTCGGTTTTGGGTCGTGACAAATAACAAAATTATCTTTATTCTCAGTTTATCCAATTTTGGATCCCCTTGTTATGTTGTTAATTTACTCTCAAAATGATCAGCTTTGGGACGTGAACGGGGTTGTTTAAGTGTACCCCTATTGTTTTAGAAAATGATCTTTCTTTCCATGTATAGCCTTGGAAAATCCCCATAACCTGACAAGTTTTATTTTAGGATTGAGTTAGATTCAATAACCATCCTTTTAACATGCTACCAGAGTTGCTGGTCTTCATTTAACAATGTTGAACTCCGGCTCATAATATGTTGTTCATGTCCTAGATGTTTGAATCTAAACGAGCGAGGATTATTTTTTCTCCCCATATAGTCCTGATCAATTCTTTCCTTATGAAATCCAATGCTAAAAAAACACAAATTTCCAACATGCTTTCCTCAGTTTTTTCCAAAAATTTAATTATTTTTATTTTGATTTCTTGATTATTTTTACTCTTGCAGGTTACTTGGGTGGAACATGTTCAAGTAATTGAAAAATATCAGGTTAATTTTATCTTTAGAATTTTTTTGTGTGGTCGTGAAGCATACGGAGCTAAAAGATGGATTGTTACACTACAAAGGATGTGTGAAAAAATAATTTTCCAATGGATTCAATATACCCTACTAGGCATGATTTCAAAGGAAGTTCGATTTTGTATTTCCCTATTAATTTACTACTTTTTTGAATTTCAATTTATAAGGTGAGAAAAGAATGCGTTGAAGTTTTTCATCACTTCAAGGCAACTTTAATTAAAAAGTAAAATCTTGAAGGGCTCCAAATCCATACCCTTTCTTTGTTTTTATGTTTGAATTTGGACCTTATAAAAGTTTTTTTATCTTTAAGGTATGTTTGGCACGAAAGAAACATATATAGATATAAAATATGTATTTTATCCATGTTCGACTTGTGAATTTTTTTATTTAAGTGGGCCCGGAAGATAATCACTCTTTTTATTTCGAAAGTCATTTTTTTACAATTTTCTCCATTTCTAATTCGAAACATCTCCTTTTCAAACTTTTCCTATTTCCTTTAGGAGTGTGTTTGGTATGATTTAAATTTTTTTTAAAATTAATCATCTTTTGATATTCATTCACTGGCCAAAAAAATAATTTAAAGAGAAAATATTTTCCAATCAAAGGAGCAGGAAAAATGACAATTTCTCTCATTATCCGAGGAGAGTCATTTTCCTTCGCAATAATCTCAACTCTAACACTATATCAGTGCTTTAACGACACTCAGATGTTATTATGACCTTTAACATGTAAAAGTATCATTGAATACTCTCCGATTAGTTAACATTTTTATCCATCTTCACTAGAAGATTTTTTCTAGAAAAAAAATTTAGTACTTCCTAAACAAAATCTGAAAATGAAAATATATTTCCTAACATAAATTATTTTCCAAAAAGCAAAAATACACCCTTACTTGTTTCCATATTAATATTATTATATTACTTTACAAATGTTTTATTCTTATATTTTAGTACTACATGTTGTCTCCTTTATATCCCTATGTATTTGCTTTTCATATTAGAATTTGGATATACTTTACTTGAATGAGGATCTATCAAACCAACCCCTCTACCTTCTCAAAGATAAGACCACTCTTCTATATATATCAGTCAATTTGATTTATCAGTCAATTTTGTTTTTGCACACACCTATATATTATATAATCTACATATTTTGCTAGTCATGGCATTAATCGTACATATATTGTTTTAAATATATGATATAAGATAATACTCATCCCACAAACTATTTTTTTGTCAATTAAATTATGATAATGTTTATCATTTGATTTTTCTTTTCAGTGGGATATTTTGACCAGTGAAAATAAAGTGATTGAGTTAGGTCGAGTACTAACAGGAACTGTTCCCAGAAACGACATTACAATTATTCATATGTTTGTCATATTTATTTATTTATAATTAGCTATTTATGCTTATATTATCAAGTAATAATGACATTTTTCAAGAATCAAATAAAACTTATGATTGGATTTATCTTTTTTCACATGCAAAAATACCAAAATTTTAAAATGTGTATCTTTTATCATTTAGACTTTTTATTCTTTAATTATTGAATCAAAAGGAATTTTGGACCGTCCAATTTCACTTTTGACTTGTAGTCAATTAACAATTAAAACACACAAAAAATAAAGGATAACTTTAATCTATATACACTGATAATTTAAAAATCTTCTTCACATTATCATAGCTTAGCCATTACTAGCAAGTAGTTGTTTGTCTCATTTCATATATTAATAATTCCACTTGTTTTTTCCATGATTCAATAATTATATTTAACTATATTTTAGGTAAAATGATATATAATGCTAAATATATTTCACTATGAAAAAGAACAAGAATTAGCTACGAAATCCCTTGTTAATCTATGTTAAATAACCTATAGCCCTATAGCTAACAAGATTGTTTTATAACCTTCACTAATTTATTGTTTAGCAACATAACTTATCCGTCACTTATTCTTTTATAGTATTTACCATGATATTTCTTAATTGTTGTAATGTATATAGCCTTATAATATGCATAAGGAAATGTTAGTTCTTGAAGAGACGAGCACTGATGAAATGGGAGCATTTTTAGTCAATACACCCGTAGAGTTACAAACAATCACTTCAATTATCATTGGAGGTGATGCAACAAAAGTTCTGATTTTGCCCTCTGGTATCATCATAACACACGATGGTCAGCTCTACTCGAACAGGGACAACACTGCAAATGCACAAAATAGTTCAGTTTTGGCAGTGTCTTTTCAAATATTGATTTGTGGTAATAATAATCCAAATTCCAAGCAGCAACAAATGGAAGTAGTGGCTTCTGTTCATGCCGTTTTGGGCGCCACAATTTTAAAAATCAAAGAAGCACTGAGTTGCTCTAATTTGTGATGCGTAAAATTTCATGTCGTTTGTTTGTTTTGAAGATTACAAAACTAACACAATTGATGGTTTTGAAGGATGATGTGTTCCCTTCTTTGTGACTTCAAAAATCTCAAGACGGTGAGATATGTGTTGCTGCAATTATCTTTTATATGATACACTTATTTAATACTTCTTATTTGTTTAGTTTTTTTTTTCAATTTTAGCTGTTTGGTTTTCTATGATCATTGTTTTTGTTCTTTGTCATGTTACAATGTCACGCCTTCCTGATTTTGCAAGTATGGAGTAGCATATGTAATATTGTATCCATGTGTGGATGGACTTATATGTTGAGAACACAGATATCCCAAAGGCTAGCCAAGTTGTTGGGTTTAGGGCTGAACCACATAGAGGCTCAAGAATTAAACATCCAACAATAGATTCACTTGATATCTAGGTTGAGCACCCACTTTTTTCTTGAGTACCATTCCGTATTTGGTTGCTCACTTACTTTATTTCTTTTCTACACTTCAAATGACCACCTCTAGTTATAGGTGGTGATGGAAGGATCGGATATTATGGAGGATATTTACTATTCTACTCTAGAACGTTCCTCCAACTGCATAATTTATAACTATCCATTCTAGATTATTTCTATATTTAGAAAAACACTCATTCTAGATATCTCCCTTCATGTCTTCACAACTTTAAATATTCTAGATACTTCTCTGCATGTTTTAGATATTTATTAAGTTTCTCATCCTCCATTCTTATTTTTATTCTTAGTTTTTATTATTTTAACAGTTTCCATTGTAATTCAATAAAAATTTTGGGATCTGATAATTGAACTGAATTTTTCAATACTAGTATGAATGCTTTGTTAACTTAGTATGAGATTTTCATCAAAGCGGTTGTCCATATACACCTCAGAAAAATGATGTTGTGGAAAGAAAACATAAGTATATCTAGGAAACATTAAGGGGTTTGAAGATACAGTTTCATATTCCAAGCAGATTTTGGGGAGATTGTATTATGAATACATCTGATCAATAGAATGCCTTCTTTTTTGCTAACAGAAAAGTCTCCATATGAAGTTTTGTTCCACAAACCTCCCAACATGATGCTTTGCAACCGTACTAAAGAAAGGGGATAAGTTTGCTCATAGGGCCAAGAAATCAATGTTCATTAGATACTCATCTACACAGAAATCTACATGCTCTATGACGACTTAAAGGCCAAAAGTGTATTCATCAGTTGAGATATCACATTCAAAGAACAAGTATTTCCTTTTCAAGAAAAAGAGATACCAGATCATAATCTCCATTTGGTTTCACCTTTTCTGTGTGATATAGGTACTTTGACAAATGAGTTCCATGAATCCACACTGCTGATCAACATGTAGTTTCACTTGTTGATCCAGCATCTGTGGTGAACTTTCCTCATGAATATATCACTCATATTATGTTGGAGGCGCCCCCTCCAGAAATACAAACTCCTGAAATGCCAGCAGCCACTGTTGATAGTCTTAGGAAGTCCAATAGGACATCAAAACCACCTATTTGAACCAAAGACTATGTCATATCAGCTAAGCCTAGTTTGTACTCCATCACTAATCATGTTCTATATGATTATCTATCCACGAATTATCAGGACTTTGTTCAAGCTTTTTAAGCCTTGGTTGAACCACAATCATTTAAAGAAGCTTCCTAAGATGAAAGATGGACCTTCACAATGCAGGAATAAATCAAGGCTTTAGAAGATAACATGACTTGGACTTTTGTGGATTTACCTCTAAAGGCTAAGGCTATTGAGTCCAAATAGGTCTATAAGATCAAATTTAAGTCCAATGGTAATGTGGACAGATAAGGCGAGGTTAGTAGAAAAGGGATATACTCAAGGGGAGGGGTTAGATTATACTGGAACTTTCTCTTCGCTTGCAAAAATGGTGACAGTCAGGACTGTTCTCAACTTGGTTACCTTAAATGGATGGAATTTTTTTTAAATGGATGTTAATGTTTTTCTCCAAGCTGATTTACAAGAGGATGTATACATAGAGTTGCCTATGGGTTTTCTAAATCACGGGGAGCGTATGGTTTGCAAGCTCAAAAAGTCCCTCTATGGTCTTAAGCAAGCATCAAGACAATGGAACATCAAGTTCAGTCATGCTTTGCTGCAGGCTGGTTTCTCTCAAAGTGAACATGATCACTCTTTATTCACAAGGAAGCAGTGGGATGATATGGTGGTTCTCCCGGTGTATGTTGATGACCTACTTATCACTGAAACCAGCAATTCTATGATTGAGGAAACCAAATCTACTCTTCATCAATATTGCAGAATGAAGTACCTAGGAAACTGAGATATTTTTTAGGCATAGAAGTAATGCACTCCAAAGAGGGTATACCGTTGAATTAGAGGAAGTATGCTCTTCAGCTTATTACAGACATTGGACTTAGTGGGGCTAAACCAATCAATACTCATATTGAATTCAATCGTATGTTCACAAGTGTAGAATTTGATCAACATTTGGGAGTCACAAGTGATCCAGAGTTGGAAGGTGTTAAAACATATCATGAATTAATAAGGAAACAGATCTATCTAACCATCCCAAGGCCAAACTTTTTTTTTGGAGTTGAAGTTCTCAGTTTTTGCAACATCCCTAGGAATCACATTGTACTGAAACCCTAAGAATTGTAAGATATATTAAGAAATGTAACGACCTGTTTAGTCGTTTTGAGCAGCAGATTTTATTTCTGGAAAAACTGTGTGAGTCGACGGAACCCACGACGGACCGTCATGGGCGCGACGGGCCGTCGATGGTGTCTCGTTCCAGAAGACTTAGACTTCTGAATTTGGGTACTGGAATTGACTCTCTGAACTTGGCGACGGACCTGCAGGACGAACCGTCGTGGGCACGACGGACAGTCGCA
>NC_028645.1:58580251-58589611 GCF_001406875.1 Solanum pennellii | reverse complement strand
TTTTTATTAATGAGTTTAAGTCTTCCGCATTACTTTCTGTTGATATTAAATTGAAATGTTAAGGTTTAGATTGGTTGGTTCGCTCACATAAGAGGGTAAGTGTGGGTGCCAGTCGCGGCCCGGTTTTGGGTCGTGACAAGAAATCTCCTGGACTTGGCATTTTGATTAAAAGATGAGTTGTTACAAATTTGGTTGGCGACTGTAATTCATATTAGGTGACCAAATACTAGAAGGTCGGTAATTGGTTATGTGGTGAATCTAGGAGATTCTCTAATTTCATGGAAATGCAAGAATCAAAACAGTGAGGGGGAGCTCTGAAGTAGCAGAGTACAGAAGCATGGTTACTGCGGTTTCAGAATTGATCTGACTTACAGGTTTACTGAAAGAGTTGAATGTGCATATTGCAGTTCATATCAAAATTTATGTGACAGTAAGGCAGCAATTCAGGAAATCCTTTTTTTCACGAAAGAACCAAACATATTGGGATCGACTGTCATTTTATCAGAGACAAAGTACAGTCAAGTTTCATAGATCCTCAATAGCTTTGCACTTTTATGCAACTGGAAGACATGTTCACTAAGGGACTTGGAACAGGACAACATGAGCTTCTCATTGGCAAGATGGGTGTGTTGGATGTATTCCAACCACCATCTTCAAGGGGAGTATTGGAAGAGTTAGTTGCCATGTTTAGCATGTCACACAGTTAAGTGTTTGTTAGAAGTGGTTAACAATGTTAGGAAGCTACTAGAAGGTTGTTAGAAGAGTCACATGGTTCACATATGACTTTGTTAGAATACAAAGTCGGTTTTCGGCATCTATACAATATTTGATAAGTAGTGAGATATTCATTCATTCACAATGTATTTGTAGCTTCTTAAAAACTTTCAATATAAAGATCACTATTTCTCTTAATTGCTTGATTACATAGTTAGTTCTTCTAGATTACAGAATTGTTGACAGAGAGATCCAACTTCTTCAAACTTCTACAATACTAAAAATAAACAAATAACTTCTTGTAAGATTTTCTTTCACATAGGTGCAATAAAATAGAATGAAATTGCACAATTGAGAAATAAACCTGCAAATTCAAAATAAAATCTTTGATATTACGCCCATTAATATTCATAAATACAAGCTTCTCAGCTGGAAAATTCAATAGTATACATTTCAATGGACATTCTTTCCATGACAACCATCTGAGTGCCTTGGACAATAGCTCAAAATCTCCACTGATATGAAACTTGCCATCAATTGCAAGCACCCTAACATTTTATCGTCTTCTTAAATGATTTGGTGCTAAAGTTCATACCCTTTAATGTTCGTCCTTCTATCACCAGTATTGACTTTAAATTAAAACAGAGTATAACAAAGATAAAGATAAAAGAATTTACTTACTTTTTTTCCTTGTTCAACAACACAGACTTCTTAAGGTTTGAATAGTCTACTCTATTTTCCAAAGTCACGAGTTGATTCCATATGAACTATTTCTTTTCCCATATCCCACACCAGATCATGCATCACAAAATAACGACAATCCCTTTGGAGCAAGTTCCTTTGGACTAAGATTGTAATTGCACTTTCAAATTAAAAACCACACGTGTTTAATGTTTTGGTAACTTCATTCTCAAAAAATCCATGGAAGGCGCACACGATATCAAGGAAAACACTCTTAGCATCACAATCAAGTCAATCAAAGATTATCTTGAGAATATTTTGAATATCACAATGAGGAATTTCTCTTTGTTTTTTTAATTCGTATCTCAATTCTTCTACAAATCTCCCTTGCAAATGTGACCCCAATGTCATATAGATCATAATAGCCCACCTTAATATTTGATTATGTTTTGTGCAAGCTCAACATATTTTTGTGGTGGAGAAAGAATGTTAAAAGCATGCCAAAAGAAACACTTGTTAAGATTCGTTATAGAATGTATATAAACTTATTCCTTACAGAAATTTAGTGTCAATTGAAAGAAAATATTGAAATTTTTGATGAAAAGTTTGAAGTCTTGTCAGTTTATTTGTAGTTGATCGCTAGAAGTTTTGATTCTTGTTTTCAGACTATTTTCGAGTCTAAACTATTGGGAAATGAGTTATTTAGGGATCCTAAGTATTTGGGGTGGGGTCCATGGGAGTTTGAGAAGCTTTAGAGATGAAAAACGAAGAAGAAAGTCGGAAAACCCATCGGAAAGACGTTGGGGCGCACGCCTCCAAAGCGCCTGAAGACAGAGTCTGTCCGTCAGGCTCTGGAACGCCGCACCTGCCAGAGCGCTTGAGGACAGTCTCTGCCCATCAGGCTATGGCGCTCCACGCCTCTCAGAGCGCCAGGACCCCCTAGATATCCCCTTCTTTCCCTATATTTTCAACTTGTTCCTAACTGATGTACCCTTCATTAGTAGTTAATTCCAACACTCTAGAGTACATCTAAACATCATGAAATCATCCATAAACATGAAATCATTATCCTTGAATCCATAATCCAATTCAAGGAAAGTTAAGATCAAAGTCAACGAAGTTAAGATCCAAGTCTAGAAGTTAAGAAGCACATCAAAGTAAAGTTATAAGGTTTTCTAAAGTCTCTCACAAACGTTTTCGCTTTGTTTTAAAAGACTTGAAGTTCAAGTCAAAAAAGACTAAAGATTTGAGTTCATTTCTCAAAAGCTATATGGGAACTAAATATTCTTTAAGGATTAAGTTTTAAAGTAACCAAAGAGTATCAAGTTGAGTTCAGTTCTACATGGGAACTAAATATTCTATAAGAGTTCATAGATCATGAGTTATACAGAGCCAAGGTAAATATTGATTCTTCATCCCTTTCAAGCCTAAGTCTTGTTTAGCTTTCCAACTGGCATACTCATATATTCAATGTACTGATGTCAGTTGGCCTGCATATTATGATGCAGACATAGGTAACCAGGATCAGCCCGTGACATTTCGTTGATCCAGATTGAGCTCTAGAGTTAGTAGTGAGCCTTCTTGCATTCCGGAGGACATCCATTTGTTTTGCTTTTAGTAGTTTAGTTTTAGGATGTTGTGGGTTTGTCCCAACATCCCTCTTCATTCAATTTAGAGGCTCCGTAGACAATAGTATTTCAGTTTGGATTTATGTCCAGTTATTGAGACTTAAGTTCCATTTTTGCCATAATTATTATATGAAGTGCTTTTCTTTACACATGTCTTATTCTTGATTAAGTTGAGTTTATTCTTCCGATGAGTTAAGAAAGTCATGCCAAGGGTACGCTTGAGGGACAACAATGGTCTTCGAGTGCCGGTTCCATCCAGGGTGTAGACTCAGGGCGTGACTTAATAAGCAGGTGGAGTCAATTTTTGAGTTAGTTCATTCTGATGTTTGGAGACCATGTCATGTTGTTTCCAAAACTGGATATTAGTATTTTGCCACATTTGTGGATGATTTCTCTCTAATGACTTGGATTTATTTCATGAAGAGTCGTTCTGAAGTGCTTATAAACTCTTGTGCCTTTTGTGCGGAGGTCAAAACTCAATTCAATACTTTGGTGATATTCTAAGGAGTGATAATGCTAAAGAACATATGTCATAATTGTTCCAATCCTACATGATACAACACTGTTGAATGCCTTAATTATCTGTCAATTCTGTATGTTGGGCCCAAGCCTGTTAGGGCGTAGCGTAGCACTATATATAGACGCTATGGCAAACCCTATTCTGTATTCTGTTTTTGCCTCTCCATAATAAAACTGCTCCCTCTCTTTCCCGTGGACGTAGCATATTTATTGGTGAACCACGTAAATCTGTTGTCTTGTTTTTCGCGTTCATATTTTCTCGTATTATCTCGAATTCCGCACAACAAACACGATGTTTTCCATCAGACTTCATGTGTTGATACATTCTCTCAAAATGGAGTTTCCGAGAGAAAGAATTGGCATCTTTCGAGAACTTTTGTTCCAAATTAAGATCCCTAAACAATTTTGGGCCTATGTAGTCTCTACCTCTTGTTTCTTCATTAATCGAAGGCCATCAACCGTTCTTGTTGGCAATATGACTTATAGTGTTCTTTTTCTAAACCTGCCACTATTTCCAGTGCAACCTAAGGTGTTTGGAAACACATGTTATGTTCAAGATGTTCAGCCATATGTTACCAAGTTGGACCCTAAAGCATTAAAGTGTGTTTTCTTGGTTTATTCTTGCCTTCAGAAGGGGTATCGATGCTATTCTACCGAGCCTGGTAAATATTCGGTGTCAAATGATGTGGTATTTTCTGAGATGACACCATTATTCTATGCACCTCCAACTCAAGGGGAGGAAGATAAGTGGTTAGTCTATCAAGCTACTCATATTGTGACAAAACAATAAGATGATGTCTTTTAATTTCTTAGTTCTCCGTTAGAACACCATTTAACTATTTGGCCCACATCTTCTGCTTCGATAAGACCACCAATTGTTTAAGTTTATTTCAGAAGACGAGAGATCGATGATACATGTTAACACCGGCTCCTTTGTTATCAATTATTTAAAAGGATAATCTTGAGTGTAAGTTTCATAAAACAAAATAAAAATATGAATTTATATAGATAAAAATAGTGAAATATCAAAAGACATCCTAAGATTTTAAATTAAACATTCTAAACCACATAAATATTCTTAAAAGTTGTACGTGAGATACCAACTTTACACAAAGGGAACTATATAATAATTAAACGATGTTCGCGTTGCTTGGATGTGTCTACATCTGTATCATTTCTAATTGATTGTACTTCATTTAAAAATATTATTAGGGGAGAAAACACTAAAGGTAAAAACAGTATACACCTACTTCAAGATCATGAATGTACAAGAGAATATTATAACAAATTTACATAGTATTGGAGAATTTTAAAATATATATATNTTTTTCTTTAAAAAAATTAATCAACAGTTAATTATACATAGCAATTCATAAAAATCCAAAGTTAGTTTTAAATAAACACGTGTTATTTTCTTAGTTAATTGGATTACTATTTTTAACATTTTAAAAAATAATTAATTAAAAAAGTTTTAACATGTCAGCATTTGCAATATGTACGTCTCAACTTCATAATTTTTGAATATTACAATTTCTTTTTAAAATTGAATAATTAATAATTAATAACTAAATATTATATAATTAATTAAATATTGTAAATTGAAAAATTGAAATAAACGCAAATCAATGTCATCAAGTTACTGAAAATTGTCAATATTTTTTTTTAAAAAAAACGGATCTAATTTTTTAAAATCCAATATTTGTAACATTTTAAAAAATAATTAAGTAAAACAAGTTTGAACGTGTCAGCATTTGCAATATGTACGTCTCAACTTCATAATTTTTGAATATTATAATTTTTAAAAAAAAATTAATAATTAATAACTAAATATTATATAATTAATTAAATATTGTAAACTGAAAAATTGAAATAAAGGCAAACCAATGTCATCAAGTTACCGAAAAATGTCAATATTTTTTTAAAAAAAAAAACAGATCTAAGTTTTTAAAATCCAATTTATAAATTAGTAAAACTTGAAGTTTTTCTGTTTTAAAAATCAAAATAATAAAGCAGTTGAAGTTTTCAGTTTTTTAATAGTCAATTAATTTTTGGAAAATTTTGGAAAAATTACCTATCTACACATCATTCATTATCATATTTTCTTGTTTTTCCTACCATTTTAATAAATATCAAAAATCCCTTCTTTTCTCTCATCATTCGTTTTTTCAAATACATTAATTTGAATCTCTTAACCATGATATTACTTCCTTTTTTCACTCCACAAATCTCTCTACAGTTACTTTCATTAATCTATTATTGAATTTCAAATTTTTTTTCTCTTTTTTTCAATAAAAGACTTCAAGTTATTCAAGAGTTAGATTTCATTCATCTACTTCAATTTTTTATTTTTTATTTTATTTTTTATCTTAAAAAAATTACTGAATCTTTTACTCCCGGACTCTTTATGGAAGAGAAGTGGAAAAACCTTGTTAATTCACAGTGGGGTGCATTCGAAATGATTTCAAAAAATTTTTATTGCAATCTTCATACACTTCATTATATTGTCTCGATCGTTTAGTTTTTTGGGCTTACTATCAATGTATCTCGCTTATTTTGATTCTTAAATTAGTTTTTTTATTGTTATCATCGGTCTACTAAATCACTGCTACAATTGCTTTTGTTTTATGTAACGTATCATTTTCATATTTAAGATATTGGTACATAACTATAGTGTTGTTGAATCTTTGATTAGTGTTTATCATGTTTAATACAAAGGTACTTGATACATAAATTTTGTGTTAGGTATCACACACCAAAAAATACGTTATTTAGAACAATTACATGTATAATGTTTTTTTAAAAAAACAAAATATAGTATTTTCTCTAACAAAATAAGATACATAGATAATAATATATCATGCACTAATTTTTTAGGCATGATATGTAAATTCAAATTCATACTAAATCTATTCGATTTAATGTTCTATAGCCAAAGCACTGTGTATCAAATTAATTCATAGGTGCATGATACATAATATCTACCAAATTCAATAGTTTTACAAACTTTATTTTATATATCACTATATATATCAAGTGATCGCTACTGTTTTATGTATCATACACAAAAAAATGTTATCTAGAATAATTATATGTATCATGTTTCTTTTTATAAAATACAGTATTTCTCAAACAAAGTAAGATACATAAATAGTAATAAATCATGCACTAATTCTTTAGATATGATACGCCAATTTAATTTATACTAAATATATCTAATACATAGCAATAACCACACAAATATGTATCCATCAAAGTTATGTATCTCTTCAACCTTTTTATATGTTGTTTCAATGTGTAACGGATACACATGAATAATTTCATAGCACCAATATGGACTGCTCAGGGCTATTACCTAAACGAAATTTGCAAAAAGAAGATATCATATAATTTTAACCAATCCAGTTGTCCAACAAGTAGGCAAGTGATGTTGTCTCTCCTACTGCAAAATTCACACCTTGCTTGAATTTTAAAATATTTCTTTCATACTTTCCTTTCAAATATTGTGCCACTAATATATGAGAAATTTGATATCTTTGCACAAGCGTTCAAGAGGAGCCCGGATACTATAAGACGAGAGAACAATTAACAATGAACAAAAATTAGTTGATTCATCCATTGATCAATGTATTAATTATCCAAATTTATCGATACGCATCCAATAAAATCAGTTATTGTTTTCGACATTTTTCAATCTATTACGATTTGGGTGAGAATTGAAAGAAGAAAATTTGAAATTTTTGAAACTGGATAGATTTAAAATAGAACTGAGAGAAGAAAAAATAAATTTTGTATTGAATCTGAGCGGATTTGGAAGAGATTTGAGAGAGAAAAATTTGAATTTTGATTTGATTGAATCTTTTAGGATTTGAGAGAGATTGAATTTAACTAAATTAGCGTGATTTGGGGAACTCACATTAATTTTATATTCTCTTTCATTTAAAAGTGTAACTGATTTTGTTTTTATGTATCATATTTAATGTATCTGTGTTCTTTGCTATGTATCTGGATAACAATAATTTTGAGGGAATTTTGTTAATTGAAAAAGACTAAGGATAGAATGTAATTTAGATTCTTACACTATGAGATCTATGTAAATTATACTTAATTTTTTATATATCTTTTAAAAAATACAAATAGCGTGGCAAAATGTTCAAACAATTAATTTCAATTTCATTCAAACTCAATAGATAACGCAGAAATAAAAGGATGAGGATAAGTTTAAATTGCAAAAAATATAATTGTATCATTTTATTTTTTTAAAAAAATTAACTTCCCACGTTTAAATTATAAATATTTTTTAAATTCACATGAACCCACTCTCTATATTATGAATATCTAAAGGGAAAAAAAGTCCATCAAATAATGTGTTCTTACAAACGTCAAATTCGTTCTTTTTTTTTATTTTGATAATGGTTGAATTCGTTGTTTTTTTCTTCTTTGAATCAAAAAATCAAAAAATAATCAAAGCATTTTGTAGATATGGATGCAACGATACTTTTTCTTTGAATCATTAATAGTATATTCAAATCGTATTTAAGAATTTTTAGTTAACTGCATATCAAAGCTTCACGTTGCAATCCTGAAAATATGCAACCATAAATCAATGCATGTTTATACTTTCTCTTCTTTCTTTTATTTGATTTTTATAAGATTTATATATTAATTATTTAAACTGAAAATAAATATATAATATATATACACATAATTGATAATATATACACATACGGTTACAAATTATTTGGAGACCAATAATTTTTTAAATTTAAAATATAAAAATTAGTAAAAAAATATTTACACAAAAATTTGGAAAAATTATGAAAAGGTAATTATTGAAAGTAATACTAATTTTAAATATAAAACATGCCTAAATTTGTGCCACAATTTACAATTTAATATTTATATTTATTCTCATTTAATTTTTTTTCTTGAAATAATTCATAATTTATAAACGGTTAACTCAAAAAATAATTAACAAAATAAAATTATAATAATGCACACTCTAAATTAGCTATACCGCAAAAAGAAAATAAAGTCACGTCTCTTTTTTTACCCTATTTTATAGTAAATTAAGAACTATCAATTTTATCTCCTACATATGTTGAATTGATTGTTTACCTTTAAATTAAAGATAGATTTTTATTTTTAAGTTACTCATTTTTATTAGTTTAGTAAGTTTAAAATTTGTCTTATTGCATTTATTAGATTGAATATTGACATATGTAGAAGGACAAGACAATTATGAATTCATGTAATTAAGGTAATTGATAAAAAAAAGTTATACGTTCAATTATTTAAAAATGTCAGTATATTAAAAGCCGCACTGAACATATAACAAATTAATTTTGATTAATTGGTTATATGTGGTTTCAATGAATATTATGTGTTTCTAAATTTCTAAACTAAACATAATTTCAATTAGATTTATCGATATAATGGACCATTGAATAATAGTATGTTTTTTATATTTAATATGCAATATCTATATTTTATGCGTTTTATTTTATTCTATCTATTTCAAAATATACTTTTAATGGTTAACTTTAGTTAATTTTGTAAAGTACTTCCAAAATTGATCGTGGTATCAATTTATTTTTGCATATGTTCATGATGCAATACACTTACAGTATATAATGTATGTTGATTATGTAATTTTCATGAACAAAAAGACTGAATATCAAAAAAAAATAAAGTTATTGTATGCTTTTTTTTGTAGCTTATCTTTTTTCAAGTAACATTACTCATAATAAATTAATATTTAGTTTTTTTTCTGCATCATGTCAATTTATTTTTTTAAAAAAAAATTATTTTAAGTGAGTAA
>NC_028645.1:58542313-58579851 GCF_001406875.1 Solanum pennellii | reverse complement strand
TCTAAGTTTTTTAGAATTAAAAGATATTTTTAAATGTGACAATATTTTAATTTTAATTCAAAAACAAAGAAAAAAATAAATGTTATCATTTTTTGTTTCAAAAAAAGTACTTCCCACGTTTTAAAAATACATATATAACTGCATTGGTTGCTAAAATTCAAAAGCTACCAATTATGTTTATATTTACATAATCTAAACACAGATCAATTTGACCTATTTTTCTATAAATACATTTTCACAAAATATCTGGTAGATAACTATTACATATAAAAATGTTGATGCTATTTTAGAATTGTGTAGCGAGAGAAATAAGGAGAGATTATTATTTTCTTTCTATTAATTAATAAAACAATATCAAAATTGTTTAAATAATTAATTTGAAATATGAATTTGAATTTTGTAAAAAAGTAATTAATCTAACCCTGGAAAAATCTTATTTTTAGTGGCTAAATAGTAGTTTTGTGCTCTTCCCTTTTCTTTATTTTCTATATTTATATTTATTTATCTAAATTAATAGTATAATCAGTAAGTTTTATTAAAAAACAATAACAATATATGGTAAAAGTCATTATAGAATTATTAGAAATACAACTGCTTTTCATATTTGGTACATATCAAAAATTGAAGTTGAAAAAACAAATGTAAAGTTTTTTTTGTCTAATCTTAACTTTTTGAATTCGATACGATATATCATATATCTTTCATTTTGAAGTTAAGATATTATAATTTAATAATTTATCTACATTATCTGCTTTAACAATTTTCAATTTTTATTAAAAAAATTAAAATATATAATGCAATTTTCAATTTATTTTTTTAATTTAAATTTTAAGATAATTATAATCATACATAATATGATTTAGCGGATAAAAGTTCAAATATATACTTTTACACAAATTTAATATACATATATATTTACACAAAACTAATGGCATATTTAGAAAATATTGAACATAAATTATAAAACTAAAGCATAGCTAATATAGCTATAGATATAATAGTAATACAATAAATTAAATCTTGTGCGTTAATTAATGTTGTTCTATAATGTATTAAATATATTATTAAGTGCATAATACATTTTGTTATTTATTTTAAATTATAAAATTATTATATTTTAAATTATTCGCACATCGTGCGGGCACGTATATTGGTATATATATAATAGGAGAGGTTATAGTGCCTATGTGTCAGCACCACATTTAATATTAAAATTTATTATTTACTTAAATATATATATAGGTGATAGCGCATACGTATCAGTGTCACATTTAATATTAAAATTTTATTTTTTATAAAAAAGAAATATGATTTTTTAAAAAAAAACATGTCAGCAATTAATTATTTTCTAATCTAACTATTTCAAAATTAAAATGGGAATTGCAAGTAAGATAAGATTTAACAATTAACTTCCTCCTAGGCAACTCTTTAATTGTGTCAACTGTAATCTAAACCATAAAATCACTTACTTCATAATGTATTTCACACTTGTATCATGTTTTTGCATTATTGAAACAGATCTCTGATTGTATGGAAATATAATGATGCGAAGAGATTGCTTCATGTATCAAGCATGATTAAAAAAGTGGATTTCATTACAACTGAAAAGACGTAATTGTTTTGAATGGTTGCATTAGGAGAAAGTGGCAATTGTTTAATTAGTTGTAACATCATCAAAAGGAACATAATTTTTTTTATATCTAATATAATGTAGCATGTCTTTTTGATAGTATTTTGTTAACACCAATTATAGGATGATACATTTAAGTAGATGCAGTTTAGGATAAAAACAACACTTAAAGAAATGAATAGCACAGTTTAAAATAAAAAAAATGAAGATAAGTTTAAAATGAAAAAATATAACCGTACCATTCCCACGTTTAATTGTAAATATAAATATTATTTAAATTGACATTAACCCACTCTCTCTGTTATGAAACTCTAAAGGAAAAAAGAAAGCTCTCGATCAAGTAGTTCATCTTAGATCAAGTAGTTTTCTTAGATATAAATGAATCGAAAAATAATCAAAGCATTTTGTAGATATGGATTCAATGGTACTTTTTCTTTTAATTATGATTAGTATAGCTGTCAATATAGGCTAGCCCACCCCATCCGGGCTAATCCATACAGGTTTTTACATTTTACGGGTCAGGCCGGGCTAGCCCATCTTTGGTGTGGGCCAGAAAATGGTCGGCTCAGCCCACAAGTACGTGGGCTACAGGCTTACCGGGTCAGTCCACTTTTTAAAAAATTATATTTTCTTATAATTAAATTAAATTATAAATTATAATTTAAAAATATTATCATATATATCGACAAAACAATATTAAATTATGTTAGGCTTCATTTGCTTTTGAATCTTAATCATTCAGATTTCCCTCATGTATTTATTTTTAAGAACTGGATCTTAATTATTCAGATTCAATTTATTAAGTTCGTTTGTTTTATTTTTTTTATAAGCCTCTTAATGGGTGTGGATATATCTGAATGAATCAGATGTGTAACACACCCTTAACACTATTCAGACTAAAAAATAAGATTTCTATCTTAATTCAACTAAATCACAACAACTCATAAAAATTGTTTTCTTATTTAATTAATATTTAATTACATGCTTGTCATTATAATTTCTTTTATTCATATTAACTTAATATATATCTTTTACTTTCATAAATTATTCAATATATTTGAATTGATAAGCACTCCCATGATATAATATTTAGCACCGTTTCAAAAAAAAAGAAAGTATTAGTTATTTGATCGATAACAATAATAAATTTCTATAATAAAATAAAATAAAATATTTTTCTAAACTATATATTTACTACTCTATATAAACTATTTTAAATTGCATTATATTAGATTCTAAAAGTATTTTGAGTGCAAAAAATAGTCATATTAATGATGTAACTTGATGTAGAGTTCTTAAAAGATAAATCATATTACCTTGTTACGGTAAAAGATGAACAAAATATTATTTTATATGAAAAAATTTACTATTTTACTAACAAGGTTTTGATAATATTTTATTGATATAATGTTTAATTTCATATGTGCATTCATATATTGAAAACAAACTGTCCCAATAATTTAGTGTTCAGATTCAGAGACAATATTTTATTATTCAGATGTTTATTCAGATTTACACATCTAGATCTTAATGCACATCTTAATATTTAAGCGCATATTCAAATTCAGACGTCTTAATCTTAATGGAAACAAATGAGACCTTAATGTTACTACTTGTTAATCAAATTCACAAATAAAATTATCCTTATACTATTTAGGGAAAATGCACAAGTACCCCCAAGACTATGACCGAAATCACAAAGACACACCTTAATAAGGTCGTATTACCCCTTTGAACTTTTCTTTTTGTAATTTTGTGTACCTCTTTGATTTACGTGGCATCCAAATATCTTTGACGCGCCTCAATTGCGTGGAGTCACATAGAGTACCACATAAGACAAAAGGTGTATAAAATTACAAAAAAAAAAAGTTCAGGGGGTAATAGGACCTTAGTTTAGTTAAGGTGTGTCTCTGCGATTTAGGTTATAGTCTAGGGGGTACTTGTGCATTTTCCTTGATATTTATTATTATTATTTTTCAACTAAAAGTATAAATATGTAAATAGAAATATTAAACTAATTGTTTTGATTTTAGACTCTCTTTATTTTTAAATTATAATATTATATTATATTTTAAATTAATTTTTATTGGCCCACGGGCCGGCCCTACCGATATTTCTCAAGCCCCCCAAATGAGCAGGCTTATTCAGGCCGGGCTAATAAGCCTTTTTCTTAAATGGGCTCCAAAAATCTTAGCAAACCCTATTAAATCCCGGGTTAGGCCAGGCTGGCCCAACGGGCCTAGCCCATATTGACGGCTCTAATGATTAGTATATTCAAATAGAATTTAAGAATTTAAAGTTTACTGCATATCAGTCCTTCATGTTAAAGTCCTAAAATGTGTTACCATAAATCAATGCATGTTTATACCTTTTCTTCTTTCTTTTATTTGATTTATGTAAGAATTTCATATTGATTATTTAAATTAAAAAATAATTTATAATATATATGTACATCATTTATAGTATATACACTACTGTTATAAATTATTTGCATACGAATAATTTTTAAAATTTTATAATAGAAAATTAGGAAATAACATTTTACGCAAAAATTTCATTTGATATTTTTTCTTGAAATAATTCATAACTCAAAGTATTTTTAATTTATAAATGGTAAATTAAAAAAAATTAACAAGCAAAATTATAATAGTACACACTCTAAAATAGCTATACCGCAAAATAAATAAAGTCACGCTTCCTTTTTTACCCCATTTTATAGCAAATTAAGAACTATCAATTTCATCTCCTACATGTGTTGAATTGATTTACTTTTGTTTAAATTAAGATAGATTTTTTAGTTTTACTTTACTAATTTTAATTAGTTGAGTAAGTCTAAAATTTGTCTTATTGTGTTTATTATTTTAAATATTGACATATGTAAAAGGACAAGACAATGATGAATGAATTCGTGTAATTAAGATAACTGATTAAAGAAAAAAATATACCTTCAATTATTGAAAAATGTCAGTATCTGAGAAGCTGCATTGAACATATAACAAATTAATTTTGGTTACTTGGTTATATGTGAAATATTATGTGTGGTTCTAAATTTCTAAACTAAACCCAATTCCAATTAGATTTATCAAAATAATAGTTTTTTATAGTTATTATTCACTACTAACTAATAATATATTTTTAATATATATATTTAACATGCAATATCTATAATTTTTGTGCTTTATTTATTCCATCTATTTCAAATTATACTTTTCATGGTTAACTTTAGTTAATTTTGTAAAATACTTTCAAAATTGATTGTGGTATCAATTTATTTTTGCAAATGTTCATTGATACATTCAAATCAATAGATGTTTCCATAAAAAGACACTTATAATATATAATAATGTATGTCAATGACGTAATTTTTATGAGCAAAAAGGTTATGAATATTTTTAAAAAAAATTATTTTATGCTTTTTTTGTTGTGAGTTATCTTTTTTCAAGTAACATTGCTCATAATAAAATAGTATTTAGTTTTTTGCATGCAGATACGTAGTCATGTGAAATTTTTTAAATAACTAATTTTAAGTGGGTAAAAAAAAAAACATGAGAAATAAAATCTGAAAAATACATATATAACTGCACTGGTCGCTAAAATTCAAGAGCAAACATTTATGTTTATATTTTCGCAAAATATCTGATAGATATAAAAATGTTGATGCTACAATTTAGAATTGTGTAGCGAGAGAAACAAAGGAGATATTGTTATTTTGTTTCTACTAATATATTAATAAAACAATATCAAAATTATTTAAATAATTAATTTTAAATATGAATTTGAATTTAAAAAAATAAGTAACCGATGTTATCCTGGAAAGCACCTTCTTTTTAGTGGCTAAATAGTAGTTTTTTTTTGCTCTTCCCTTTTCTTTATTTTCTATATTTATATTTATCTAAATTAATAGTATAATCAGTAAATTTTATTTAAAAACATTATCAATATATGGTGAAAGTCATTACAGAATTATTATTAGAAATACAAATGCAAATTTTGATGCTTTTCATATTTGGTACATATAAAAAATGGAAGTTGAAAAAATAAATATAAAATTTTAGCGCTCTTTACGTTGTAGCATTGGAAAATAGAAATTTTTGTGTAATCTAAAAAGTATTTGATTTGTACAATAAATATATCATATATCTTTCACTTTGTAATTAAGGTATTGCAAAAAAGTAAAAATAAAAATAAAAAAAAATTAAAAAAATTAAGGTATTGTAATTTAACAATTTATCTACATGTTAGTTAATTTACAAACAAATATAGATAAAATAAAGGAAATGAAAAAAATAAGAACTTGAGAACGATATATTTATTAACTTTATGTAAAAAAATTTTAGTTACATGTTTATTTTATTCACAAAACAAATAAGAATTTATATAGTCAAAAATAGAGAAAATAAAAATTAAAAATTTGCAATGAAATATTTATTACCTTCATATACTTCTTTATTGTTACAAACCAAACCTATATGATGAAAAGAGAAAGAATAATTGTGAATGTGAATAATCTTCATGAATTTAATATGAATTTATAGGCAAAATAAAAGAATATCATAAGACATCATAAACATAAAAATTTAATTTGGAAATGGATAATTGTGAATGTGAATCTTCATGAAACTAATATGAATTTATAGGCAAAATAAAAGAATATTATAACACATCATAAACTTATAAATTTAATTTGGAGGTTATGGACATAAAAATTATGAAAGTTATGAATAGTATTAAAAGTACAAATTAAAGAGGGGCAAGTCATGTGTAGTAACTCCTAGTGATAAATTAAAAAATAAAAATAAAAATAAAAATACTTAAAATGTAACAACAATTATTATGATTTCATGATTAAAAGTGAGAAAAACAAATATAAAAAAATATTGAGAGTTTTTTTTATATAAATTTTCCTGCATTAATAAAATATTTATTTGTATAAATAAATAAATATATTTTTGTAATAAAATAATTAATTTAAATTAAAAAATTCAAAAATAAATAAATTATGTTTTTCCTTTTATTATAAGTGAGATAAATAAATAAAAAAATATGAAAAGTTTTTGTTATAAATGATTCTCCATTAATAAAATATTTATTTGTAACAAATTTAAGTAATTTTTTTATGATACAATAATTAATTTATTTTTTTAAAAAGCAAAAAAAAAAAAAAGAAGGAAAAAGCTAAATGTAAATAGAGGCCATAGAGAGGTGCCACATCACCTTGACTATAGTCCCTTTATATATATCATGTATTTTACTAATTGAATTTATAAATTATAAATTATTAAAATCAATTAAAATCTAAAAATAATGATAAATTTGCTAACAGTAAAATAAATGAAAAATACTAATCAACCTTATGCAACATAAAAATAAACACTTTTGTTGTTGCCCACTAATTACAGAAACGGTTAAAAGATATACTTTATTTTTTAAAAAAAGTAGAACTGATTTTAAATTTAACTTTATCAAATTGAATAAGCAATTCACATAATATTATTATTTTTTATGTTAAACTGGCGAATTAGTTACTTTTGTATTTGAATTTAAAGTGGTATATTGCAAATCAGTTAAATTTCCATGAAAACAATTTTTTTTTAATTTGTATTTTAAATTTTAAAATGGATGAATACGCAAACTCACAAAAAAGAGGATATAACTAAAATCGAATTACCTTTTTTTTTTACCTTTTACTAACAATTATAAGATTAGTTTTTCTCTCCTACGATATTAAATTAATTTATTAAGTTTTTTATTAGTTATTGTAATTATTTTAATAATTTTTAAATTAGTGTGGTTAGTTTAAATATATATAAATGCTATCTTTTCGAAATTTAAGATAACATGTAATGATGAATTCCTAAATTTACATTAGAAATTTTTTTATCCAAAAATATATATAGATTTGTGTATAATTCAAAGAATAGGAAAATGCATTTTGCCTAAGCCAAGTGACAATGTAGGAATAAATCACTTTATCATTTTGATTTTTAAGGAGGGTTGAAGTAGAATTTTAAGTTAATTTTAAATTATAATATATAATAATAAAATATAAATGCAAATTTATTTGAATTTTCTTGTAAATTCTTACGAAAAATATATTCATCACGAACACTTATCGAATTAACCAAAGCTTGTATTTCACCACAAACTCTTCTAGGAAATTCTCATAGCTTGAGGCACTATTCTTAAAGATATTTCAGCCGGTATGAGTATATCCCCAATAATTCAACTAGCTCTTCTAATATCAAAACTAGGAGTCAAACTAACAAATACTTTTTTTTTATATAAAACCCAGCATAATATAAATGGAAGAAAGGGAATTTCAATTGCTCTCATCTTCTGTACATTTTATATAATGGAAATATGAGAAACATTGTAGAAAAACTTCAATCCTCCAACGGTTATGAAGACAAGACAATAAAAGCCCTTATAATTAGGAGTTAATGACAATAATGAAAGTGAGTCAATTGTCAAAAAGTTTAACGTTAGATCAAAAGCAATTTAATAGCCAATCAATTCTATTAAAGCAACATATAACATTTACCATAATTAGCCAATAATTATGTCAATTGTGATTTTGTTTAGAGAATAATATCTGATTATATTTGATATATTAAGCATATCAAATACTTATTAAGGAATAAATCAAGAGAATATTTTCTTTATATACTAGAAATATTTTTTCAACAATTTCCTACATATCTCAAAAGAAATTTTAAGGAATAAAATGAAATGAAAAGTTTTGATAGATTTTCACGTATGATTCTAATGCATCAAATCTGGTGTCCCTGTGAGTCAAGCCTAGTAAAACAAGATTAAACTTACAGAATAATCGTTTTAGAATTTTTATGAACAAATAATTCTTTTATAAGTTTAGCGTCTTATTCTATCACATTATACTCGCATAATCTTTGTCGTTATCACAGTTTTGCGCTAAGAAGCCATTGTGTGTCCTAGTATTCATGAGTGCTCTAGAAATCTGTCACAATTTCATAGAAGCGGCACTACTTCATACTCATAAGTCCAATCATCAAGTGTATTCTGCAGAGCAATCCACCACCTATAAAGGATGTTACTTGGATTAAGAGCTCTAACTCTTCCGCACTTTTCTTTGCAAATTATTACGCTATATTCACACATCATAGGAGGGACATAACTTTACCGTGTTTACTTGATCAACTAATGACTTGTTAGTACTCATATAAACCTAATTCATGGGATCTCCAATCACATAGGTTGGGTACCATCATTGTTAATCTTCTCAAATTGACTTAAGTCTTACTCTCCTCGATGTTTAATTAGTCAATGAATTGATCAAATTTACCTTCGACTACACATTATTTATTCATTTACTTACATAAATAGTTCATTTCAGTATAGAATTTTCATCAAATTATATCTCAAACACATGTTCTAATTTAGTCACATAAAATTGATTTTATTCCAATTAAAATATACACTAAAAATTATCTTAACTACTTGGTCTTATCACCAATTAGTTTCCACAACAACTGTATTAGTTGATTTTTATTTTATGGCACCACCACAAAAAATAACTCATAATTACTAGTGAATTCTTAGATTCACATGGCACAATTGTATCCTTTAGTAAAGTATAAAAGTCATTAATAACCAAACGAAATCATATAACATTCTTCAACATAATCAATGATATTTATTTATTTTTTTCAACTATAAATGTTGCATTGAATCACATTAATATGTATATGCAATATTACAACACATATAATAAAATTAAACTTAGATTGGTCCACAGAATCATATATCACAATCCATTTCACAAGACACCCCTACACTTCCAAAAATTTCATAGTAGGGGAATAAACTTTTCATAAAATCCTCATTCGTAACATACAAATTTATAGATTAAATATCAAAAACTTCATCTCTTTATTTGTCTACAAACACTTTTATATATGTAGAGAAAATATTCACAAAAATGATAATCTAAGGTCCCTGAAAGCATAGAAAAATAAAACATTGAAAATACACACCATTGATGTTGACTCGTATTAAATTAAAATAATTATTCATTCAAATTTTATTTTATTTTTTATAAATGCATAAGCATCAATCTAGTACACATATTAAAACATGTACCATCTCAAATAATGTCAATATTTAATATGTAGCTTAATAAGAAGAGTTTTTCCATTCTATATAAGAACTTGCGTATTACTAGAAAAACCAATATATAATTTTTTCTTCTCCAATTTGGGCGTAAGACACATAAATTTTAGTTAGCACAAATGTATTCAACAACACAAAAAATCTAACACTCAATTTCTTACTTTCACATATTAGCTACAAGATTCGCTTGAGAAATGACCACAACAATTTATATCATCCGCTTACACAAATTTATACTTTAGTAAGCGGGATTATCATTCTCCAAATCTTCTTCTATATTGACAGTATCATTACTTAATTTATCAAACACAAATTCTATTGAAATCTGAACATATAATATATCACATACCTTATTAACTTGAACTTTCCTCCATACACATCCAAATCCAACTTGTTGCCTTCCCTTTCATTTTTTTTCCCCCCCAAATTTTCAAGTAATATTTTTCGTAAAACTAAAGTACAAATATCCTTAAGATTGTTGTAAATTTTTAAGAAAAATATCTTCATCACGAACACTTATCGAATTCACCAATGCTTGTACTTCACCACGAACTCTTCTAGGTTATTCTCATAGCATGAGGCATATCGAATGACACTGTCCTTAAGAATATTTCACCCGTATATGAGTGTATCCCCCAGGATTCAACAATCTCTTCTAGTATAAAAACTAGGAGCCAGAAACTAACAAAGATTTTTTTCATATAAAATCCAGCGTAATATAAAATTGAAGAGAGGGAATTTCAATTGCTCTCATCTTCTCTACTTACTACTCCCTCAACATTTTAGGATTTTATATAATGGAAATATGAGAAACATTGTACAAAAGCTTCAATCCTCCACCGGTTATGAAGACAAGACAATAAAAGGCTTATAATTAGGAGTTATTGACACTAATGAAAGTGAGTCAATTGTCAAAAGTTTAACGTTAGATCAAAAGCAATTTAATAGCCAATTAATGCTATTAAAACAACATATAACATTTACCATAATTGGCCAATAATTATGTCAATTGTGATTTTCTTTAGAGAATAATATTTGATTATATTTGATAGGGGAAATGACATTTTTAATCTCTGTGTTATTGCCTAATTTCACTTTTAGTCCTTGTGATATTTGACTGTGCACATTTAAGCTTGAATTAACTAGCCTAAGCGATTTTGATCTAATCACTAAGAAACGTTAACTTTGTTAACATATCTTTTACTAACGGAAAGGACAATTCTGGCACTATTAGGTAAATACTTGAAAAAACCTAATTGTACAAAAATTTAAAAGTTCTGTCGCATCCTTGCCTCATAATCATATGTTATCTTCATACTTCTTTCGCTTTGATGAAAATTAATAGTCTGCTCATGAATAATTGAAAGAATTCATATATCTTGATGATAACTTCTCTTTGGTTGTTTTTCTCTTGTTTGAGAACAATTCTAGGGCATTCAAAATTTGCTTATTGTACCTCCTAAAAAAAAAGAAAAGGATGACGATGAAATTGCGTTATAAGAATGGACTACAATTCACACCAACATGTACGTACTTTATCTATTTAATTAGTCTATAACTTTGATATTTATTGATCAAGAAAAAGATTAAATATTGATGTGTCAAATCAAAACATAAATACATACTCATTATAACTATTTAGAAGATGTTCTCTGTAGTTATATTGATATATATATTATTTAATATACATAATTAAAGCTATATTGGTCTTTAGTACTAGATTGATAACAAATAATATCAAGAAACTACAACGAAAAGCAAAAGTACTGATCAACAATCAGTTGCGTTATACTAGTATTAACAAGCATAAAAATAACATGTTTATAGTATATATTCTAAACTTGAATGATTACTCACATTTTTTTATATTGATGCTATTTATTAGAGCTATACAATGAAATATTTTCATCTCACTATAGATAAAAAGTGAATACTAGTACTACTTATATGGATAAAAGTGAATACTAGTACCGCTAATATGGCTAATATAGGAGAACACACAAAAGAGAAAAGTTTACTCTATATTATAGTAGGAACATATTCTTTTTGGTGTTCTGGTTACTTTGGACAATGTCCAGTGATCAACTTGTAAAGGAGAATGAGTCCTATAAACTCTCTCATTTTGATCTCAACTTCGCTACATAGTTACAACACTCACACCCCTTGTATTGGACGCTAAAATATATGTCAATATTCAAAGTCTTATTTTTTCATGAAATATACAAGTTAGAGTCAAGGCCTAATTCACTCCTAACACTGTCTTCATGTTTTCTGAAAAAAAGTATATAAAAAGAAGTTTTCAAAAGTTGAATAGCAATACAAAAATTACAAGTTGACAACTCCTTCTTTAAGGACATTAGTTGCACAATTACTTAATAATTCAAATTCAACAAATATTTGATCTTCAAAGGACTAGTTACATTTTGTTGTTGGATTTATATGTTTCTTTTTGTATTTTCTGTATTGGTGATGTTTGTTACATTGACACTAAATGTCATATTTTCTATTATCAGAAGATCCAGAAATATACAGTCTTAAATTGCACTATAATGGTAAGTGGGTGTTCGATCACGAGATGAACTATGTTTAGGATCGAACCACACACACACACTTGATGAATGAAGAACACAAGAACGTTAGAGAGAAAGAGATGAGAGATCTAGAGAGAGAAAGAGAGAAATCAATACTTCGTGGTAACACCCCGTGAGTAAACTTTCACGGCGGTGGGGTATATACATTAATTATTCAGAGTATTTTAGGATACAGAAAAAAATGGAGAATAAATAGTACAGCCTAAAATTTGGTTGAACCGCGAGAACATTAAAATATGACTGTACATTAAATATTAACCAGACTCCACAACCTAACAATTCTCCCACTTGGAGAATGACTCAGTCATCCAAAAAATACATTCTCACAAAAAATCTCTTCATCATCAACATCTTTACCGCACCGCAACATATGTAGCAACAACTTCAAAAGACCACCTAGGTTTTGCATATCCCTAGTTTCCCAACATCAACACATTTCGTCAACATGTCTGCCAGGTTCTTTGCACCCTCTATCTTCTCCAAACACATGTCACCATCCTCCACTGTCCTGCAAGTGAAATGGTACCGCCTTCTGATATGCTTTGTCTTCGAATGATAGACTGGATTTTTCACCAACTGTATGACACTCTGGCTATCTGAGTAAAGAATCTTTTCGCTATGATTCTTGCCCAATTTCTCTAGATAATCTGCCAGCCATATCATCTCTTTCCCAGCTTCAACTATTGCCACATACTCAGCTTCAGTAGATGAAAGAGAAACACACTTCTGAAGCCTGGACATCCAACTTACTCTGTTCAACCTATGGTGTAAATGTACCCGGATGTACTCTTGCTCGAGTCCACATCCCCACCATGATCAACATCCACAAAATCTTGTAGAGTTACCTTGCCTTTGCCACAACATAGTGAAGTACTAGAAGTACCTCTCATATATCTCAGAAGCCACTTCACAGCTTCCCAATGCTCTTTCCCCGGGTTTGCCACGTACCTGCTAACAACTCCCACTGCATGTGCTATATCAGGTCTAGTGCAGATCATAGCATACATCAAACTTCCAACTGATGAAGCATATGGAACAAGTTCCATATGCTCACGCTCCTCGGCTGTCTTGGGTGACTGCTCCTTTGATAATTTAAAGTGATTTGACAATGGAGTAGTCCTGGGTTTAGCATCATTAATCCTGAATCTGCTCAACACCTTCTCAATGTACAACTCCTGAGATAGATTTAAAGTGCCAGCAGATCTATCCCGAGAAATCCTCATCCCCAAAATTTGCTTCGCTGGACCTAAATCTTTCATCTCAACGCTGCAGACAACTTTGTCTTCAGATTATTAATCTCCCTCATACTAGATCTTGCAATCAACATATCATCCACATACAAGAGTAGAAATACATATGAATCAGTGTATTTATTGAAGTAACAACACAGATCCTTTTTAGCTTTGCAGAATCCACTCTTGGTCATGAAGGAGTCAAACTTCTTGTACCACTGCCTTGGTGCTTGCTTTAGTCCATACAAGCTCCTGGTGAGCTTGCACACCATGTGTTCCTTGCCTGGAACCACAAATCCTTCCGGTTGCTGCATATAGATCTCTTTGTCCAGATCTGCATGTAAAAAGGCTGTTTTTACATCCATTTGCTCTAGATGCAAATGCTCCGATGCAACAGTAGTCAACAGAATTCGAATAGAGGTTAATTTCACAGCAGGAGAAAATATTTCAGCATAATCAATACCTTTCCTTTGTGAATATCCTTTAACCACTAAATGAGCCTTGAACCTTCTTTTGTCATCTGGTTCAGTCTTGATTCTGAACAACCACTTGTTCAGCAAAGCTCTCTTCCCTGCAGGTAACTCAGTCAACACCCATGTGTCGTTCTTCTCAAGTGACCTCATCTCATCATCCATGGCTTGCTCCCACTTGATCGAATCCTCCACCTGTAGGGCCTCATCAAAAGACTCTAGTTATGAAGGTGAATACCTATCTGGTGCCCTGATGGTTCTGGATGATCTCCTTAACACCTGCTCAGGTGTAACTTGCTCCACTTAAGATTCTTCAGTAGGAGTTGGTTGAGTATCTACTTCGACATCTCTGGGGTTACTCTTCTCCAACTCAACCTCATCTCCCACTTGCTTTGTAATCTCTAGAACCTTCTGCTCTCTGTCCTTGTACAGGACAAACTCATCAAATATCACATCACAATGTCTCAGGATCTTTCTGTTTTTGTCATCCCAAAACTTGTAACCAAACAAATCAGAACCATAGCCTATGAAGTAACACTTCACAACCTTGGCATCAAGCTTGTATCTCTTTTCTGGATCAACATGAACATAAGCAGTGCAACCAAAAGTCCTCAAGTGTGAGTACTTGAGTTCTTTTCATGTCCACACCTCCTCTGGAATCTTGAAACCTAAAGGAACTGATGGTCCCATATTGATCAAGTATGCATCTATGCTCACAGCATCCGCCCAAAATGTTTTGAGTAGCCCACAGTGTATCTTCATACTCCTTGCACGCTCATTCAATGTTCTGTTCATCCTCTCAGCAATTCCATTTTGCCTTGCCTTACCAGGAACTGTTCTCATCAATCTGATTCCCTCAGCTGCACATAATTCCTTGAACTCTGATTTGTCATACTCTCCTCCATTATCAGACCTTAGGCATTTGACTTTCAAATCGGCCTGATTCTCAACTTTAGCTTTCCACTTCTTGAAAGTTGCAAACACATCTGACTTATGCTTCAAGAAGTAAACCCATACCTTCCTGCTGGAATCATCAATGAAGGTAACATAGAATTTGGATCCTCCAAGTGATGATACTGGAGATGGTCCCCAAACATCTGTATGGACCATTTCCAACCGCACTTTCTTTGGCTCTCTAGGAGTCTTTGTGAAGCTTACTCGTTTCTGTTTGCCCATTACACAGCTCTCGCAAAGACCCATATCAACAGACTTCAGGACCTCTAATGCTCCTTTTGCAACTAACATCTTCATTCCTTTAGCACTCATGTGTCCAAGTCTGTTGTGCCACAGACATGAACCGGAAGCACCTTCAGCAACAACGGCCATGTTAATACACCCTACAGTGGTGTACAAGGTTCCAGATTTTGTGCCACGAGCTACTACCATAGCACCTTTCACAATCTTCCACGAACCTTTCCAAACTCTGCTGCATATCCCGTGCTATTCAACTGACCAACAAAGATCATATTTTTCTTGAGTTCAGAAATATATCTGACATCCTCTAATGTCCACTGGTTTCCCGAGGTGGTCTTTATGCAAACATCCTCCTTTACTTCAATCTCTAAGGCTTTATTGTCAGCAAGATACGCCTTTCCAAAATTTCCAGATTTGAAATTTTGGAATAACTCCTTGCTTGGAGACGAATGGAAAGATGCACCAGAATCCAAAATCCATGATTAAACCGGGTTGTTCACACTAAGGATTAGAGCATCACCAATATCCTCTGCTGAATTTACAGAATCATTGTCATCTCCAAATTTCTGATTGTTTCTTCTTTGGATTTGTACAGCTCGTCCGAACGTTCCCTTTTTCTCCACAATTCCAACAAGTCACGTTTGATCTGTTCGGGGATTTTCCTTGATTCTTTGATTTTGATCGACCATGTTGATTTTGGCCTTTCGTCTTACTTCTCCCCCTTCGGTCAACGCTGAGAGCACTGCCCGATGAATCTCCCACTTCTCGTTTGCGAATACTTTCGCTAAGAACAACATCACAAATTTCATCAAACTTCAGTTTTCAGATCCACGAGAACTGCTAATCGCAACAACAACAGTATCCCAAGACTCGGGAAGAGATGACATCAAAATCAATGCCTTAATTTTATCTTCGAAATTAATATCCACATAATTGAGTTGACTCACAATCATATTGAACTCGTTTATATGATCAGAAACAGATCCATTCTCAGACATCTATTAATTGAACAATCTACGCATCTAATATACCTTGTTCATTGCCGATGGTTTTTCACAGATGTTCGACAGTGCCTTCAACAGATCGAACGTAGTCTTCTTCTTCACGATGTTGAATGCCACGTTTGTTGACAAAGTCATCCGGATCAACCCTAGAGCCTGGTGATCCTTGAGATTCCACTTCTCCTCCGTCATGGATTCCAGCTTCACCCCGGTCAACGGTTCGTGAAGATCTTTCTGGTACAGATAATCTTCGATCTGCATCTTCCAGAAACTGAAATCGTATCCATCACTTCTCGCTTCCAAGGTTCGAACTATCCATCTTCAGTGATCGTGTTGAATCTCCTTAGGTCTGATACCAGTTATTAGGATCGAATCCACACACACACTTGATGAATGAAGAACACAAGAACTTTAGAGAGAAAGAAATGAGAGATCTACAGAGAGAGAAAGAGAAAAATCAATACTTCGTGGTAACACCCCATGAGTAAACTTCCACGGCAGTGGGGTATATATATTAATTATATTCAGAGTATTTTAGGTTACAGAGAATAAATGGAGAATATTAATCAGACTCCACAACCTAACACTATGTTGGTGGACAGATAGCCTACTACAACTACTGTAAGGGAGGTAAAAATTCTATCATTCAAATGAGACAATGTATGAAAAAGTTGAAAGTCAATGATAGAAAAGTGAAATTTTGGTTATAGTTTGGACCTTATTTTGATATAAGCTTAGGACTTTTGTCAACTGATATAGATATATACAATATTATCCACAAAGTTCCTGACAGTAGAGAGGTGAAAATATTTGTGGAACACACAGATGAAGATCAATGGACCTACGATGTGTTTAATATTGAAGGGGCTCGACTTCAAGGTGAAATGAGCTTGATAGATGTTGATGTAACAGAGGAAAGTGATGCCACAAGTGACAAATCTGAGTAATTTCATGACTCTGACTTTTCCTTGGAAGGAGATGACATGATTTTTGATAAAATTGTCGACTCTACTGCTGAGTGGATTGGTGCTAATGAAAAAAATGAGAGACAACCCATTTAAAGAAAATACTACTAAGTTAGGTGTTGCCTCCAACATGGCTAAGATACTCAAATAACAGTCAAAAAGATGTTTGTCATGCATCGGATGATGAACTAATGAGTTTCCAAGGAGATTCAGATGATGATGATTCAACAAGATTCATTGTTTTTAATGCAAAAAGAGATCTAGAAGATCCAAATTTTAAGCTTACACTTAATATGATTTTCAGTAGTAGTAAAGAGTTCAAATGGGCAGTGGAAGTGCGTGCTGTGATGATGAAAAAAGACATCAAGTTCAAAAAAAAAGAAAGTAGGAGGGAAAGAACAATTTGTAACGTATCAAGCTGCAAATAATGTATATACGCATCAAAGGCTAATGAAGATGAACCTTTCATGATCAAAACAATACCCCTGATCATTCATGTGGCAATCAAAGAGAAAATAAAACCTTTGACTCTAGATTTATGGCTAAGAAATATTAAAATGAGTTCAAAATTAATCCAAGTTGGGGTGTGAAAGAATTTCAAGCTCATGTGATGAGGAAGCATAATTGCACATTCCATAGGCATCAACCTTATAGGGCAAAAGAGAAGGCCTTACATCTGATTACAACGACTAGAGAAGAACAATTTGATATGTTGTGGGACTATTGTGCAGAGTTAAGTAGTAACTCAGGGACTACATGTATTTTGAAGTTGGATGATATACAGAAACAATGGTCAAAGATAGAAAAAGATTTTTAAGACTCTGTGTGTTTTGCAGCTTGCAGACAAGGATTCTTAGCTGGATGTCGACCTATAATAGGGGTTGATGAGATAATTCCAGCATTTGAATAGATAATTCCAGATGTTGCACACAGGTTTTGCGTGAGGCATCTGCACAATAATTACAAAACTGAAGGGTTTGGAGGACAAGCATTGAAAGAAGTCCTATGGAAAGCTGCCAGGGCAACTATAGAACCTGAATTATCCAAGCATATCGAAGAAATCTCAAAGATAGATATAGATGCCCCTAAGTGGTACATGAATAAGCCGCCCATTCACTGGTCAAGAGCTTTTTTCTCTTCATTCACAAAGTGTGACATGTTATTGAATAATATGTGTGAGTAATTTAAAAGCGTACTGCTACCATCAAGAGACCAACGTATTATGATGATGCTTGAATCAATAAGGATTTATATGATGTCAAGGATTCAGAATAATAGAGATTAAATGATAAACTATAGCCACATAACTGCCCACGAATCTTATTGAAGCCAGAGAAAAATAAGGATAAGGCTATTGACTCTATTGCCATTAAATCTGATGAATTTCATTGCCAAATTGAGGACATTCATTTAAGATTATTCTCTGTTGATCTTAAAGAGAGGACATGTCCTTGTAAGAGATGGGACTTAACGAGGATACCTTGTAATCATTCACTCGCAGCTATATGGGTTAAGAAGGATGAACCTGGAAAGTATGTTCATGACTATTACACGATTGAGTAGTATATGAAGAGTTATTATCCATATATTTTGTCAATTAATAACTCTGAGCAATGGTATAAGATGGGTAGAACCACCACTGCCACCCATAAATAAAGCTCATCCAGATAGACCAAGAAAACTAAGAAAGAAAGGAAATGATGAGACAACTAAAAAAGAATCAGATTCTGGAAATATTATCCTTTTAAAATCGTCAAGAAAGGCAAATAAAAAGAAATGTGGATTGTGTGGAAAAACAGGACATAATAGTAGAAAATGTCTTATTCTTATAAAAACCAATCAATCCAAGGTTCAACAATAACAAATTCACCAGGAAGTCAACAAAGAAGGTTCATCTACACTTAATAATGAAATGGAAGTAAGTTTTCGAAATAAGTTGATTCCCTTCACTATATATTAAGAATAGCATTACTAAAAGTGTTATTTCAACGTAGGTTTCAAGCACTCTTATTGATAGTATGTCATCAGTATAGTCCAACTTCTCATTTGTGACTAAACAAATCGTAATTATCATTGACATTGTCTAATTATGTTGTCTGTATTGAACTTTACTAACTTAGTTTATTTTATTATGTACTGTAGGCCAGTCAACTTAACAAGCCAAGGGCGCAACCTCAAATCCCAATGAGGAGTTCTGCATTCATTTAGAAGAAATTAATGAGAATTCTAGAGAAGGTACAAGGCAACATTTCATCTAGAGAATGGGAAAGCAATATATATCCCATTGTCAAGCTTACATGATGCGCTTTCTCAAACTAGCAAGAAAGTTGGAAATAGAGCATATGCTAAGAAGAAAAATGTTCCTTAAATACAAGCCAAACATTTTCTCATGACAATGGGTGCATGAGTTTAGATTGTTCTCTTTCCTATTGACTTTGAAGTCGTTTATTTGGTGACATATTTTTGTTTCCTTTTAAAACTAGATGTATGTTAAACAATTTGGTTTAGTTCTTGATTTGAACTTTTTGTAGATGGCTATAACAAGATCACATGCATCAATCCATTGTTTTAACAATAAAAAGATTGTTATATTTCTACATATATAAAAAATGTTTTGAAAGATCACTGGAGTAGATTCACAGCCTAAAACTTGACCCTTCTATATCCTAATTTATGTTCCAGCATCTACATGTAAGGTGGTTTGTACAAGAGTGAAAAGGGAGAAACCTGAGATTGTGGCCAACTCGTCATCAGTATCTTCCGCAGAACCTGTCTCAAAAGAACCACTTTCAGTATATTCTGCATACCCAAAGCATTCTGTTCACATAACTTAGCAGGATGAAAACCATTATCTTCACGCTTCAATGTTGAAAGTTCCATCTGTGCATGATTATTCTCTTCAATAGTCAAAGATTCTATAGGTTCCTAGGCCAAATTACACCTCCTTTTCTTTGCAACTCCAGGCTGCTCATCTCCTGTATCAGAGATGCAAACAAATAAATTTTTCATTACTCTTCAAACCTTGAGCAAGAAGGCAACTCCTATCACTTTTTTTTAAGGCAAAATAGAGTAGACTTAAAACATGTTCACAACGAGTTTGTCTTATAACATACAATAGATTAATGAAGCTAGCGATTCCCATAACATATAAAAAAGTAGTAGTTAGACTATAAGCTCCATAAAAACAAGTTCAATACTGAAATGCACTTACTTAAGGCATGGTGTATATATGTTCTCAAACACATAGCTCCATTTGAGAAATCAGAATGTCAATAATATCTGCATAAAGTCACTCACCATCACAGTTCTAGTCCCGACAAGGGCTATGGGAACGTGCTTCTCTCCAATACCTTTCTTATTGGCTTTCATTGGATATGAAGCCCGAGATCTGACTCCGATATCACAGCCATTGATTCCGTCTCCGCATTTACACACCATTTAAGTTAATGCAAAACTCATATAACAATCTTACATCAAACAACCCATTAAGTTAATATCTAGAATTAGTTTTTTCACTATCACACTTTACAAGCAATTATAGTACCAACACTTTGAAATGCATATTGTCTCTTCAAAATCAAGATAAATAATTTCACTCGAGCACATTTTACTGATTTTTAGTGAGATAGGACATGTGAATGTTGATAACTATTAGTTTCATTATTAATCAATCTGTAATATTACAAAGGGAAAGATACCTTCGTAAATGACAAGGATCCCGTTGAAGATCGAGAGATAAAGCAATTTTTGGACCTGTAGGCTCAGACCTTTCATTTTCAGCAGCTTAAAAAGGGGTTACAACAACTTTAAAAGGGATACAAATAGATTTGGGCAAAAGAAATCCCCAAAACTAATTCATCACACCCATACTCAATCACATAAACTAAATTAGAATTGTCATACACACATCATTTATACTTTAGAAGAAAATAAAACCTTAATTATGTAAGTGTATTACCTGAATTTGAAAGCTTAAGCAAATATCAGTGAAAATGTAGAGTTGAAGAACCAAAATCGCTTGATCGAATCGATAAGGCAAAATCGAAAAGACTTAGCTCATATCTTGAGTTTAGAAGAACTGAGAAGAAATCTCAAAAATTGAAACAAAAATTATCCAAAGATGAGCTCCATCATATATTTTCCTTTAGGTAAACCAATTTTTAGGAGCTCTTCATTTGATTTTTAAGAGAGAGAAAGAGATAAGAAAGGAGAGAAGAACACACTGATATACATTCATGTCATTCTCAGAGAGAGAATGGGAAATTAAAAATGAAGAAAAAAAGTAAAAGTAAATGCAAACTACAATAGTTCTAACAGTATGCTAGCACATGAACCAGAATTATTTTATTAGACATAAATAAAAAAGGATAGCAAATACTTAATAGTACCAGAATTGCCCTTTTCGTTAATAAAAGACCTGTTAATAAAGTTAACATTCCTTAGTGATTAGATCAAATCGCTCAGCCTAGTTAATTCAAGGTTAAATGTGCACAGTCAAATATCACAAGGACTAAAAATAGAATTAGACAATAACACAGTGACTAAAAACGTCATTTCCCCTATTTGATATAATACGCATATCAAACACTTATTTAAGGATTAAATCAAGAGAATATTTTTTTTTTGAGAAACTAGAATTATTTTTCCAATAAAGTTAAGATGAAACTATTTTAAAATTATAATGGTAAAATCTTTTTCAACAAATGTCAATAAAAAAAAGAAGAAGAAGAAATATAAATTAAGAGTAAATCAGAATCATCAGAAGAAGATAAAGACTCAAAAATTTATCAACTATCCTAAATCATCCCTAAGATTTCGCAACCAATTTATTTAACTTCTCTATTTTCTCAATATCTAATCATATTCTTCAAACACAAAGTATCAGTTGTATTTATAGCGAACTGATATTTTGTAATGTTATCTTCAAACCAATAGAATCTATCTTCTTGTAAATCATTTGATTGAATGCAAAAGTATATGATATATTTGTAAAAAAAATTGTCTACTCACTTTTTGTAAGTATAACTAATGAAAGACCCATTAAAAAAAATTTTTGGAAAGAAAGTGCAGCAGAAACTTAACATCATGTGTAATTTCAACAATTACAACTATAAAATAAATATTATTTCTTTGAATTAAAATTATTTTTTTGAATTATAATCAAATAAATTATTTAACGGATACTGCAATCTATTTGTTTCCTTTTCGATTTCATAAATAAAAGTATCAAACTGGTTTGTTATTAAGAGACTTAATTAATTATTTTTAAAAATAAAATCTATCAAACTTAACTTTTGACGTTAAAATAACTAGATTATTGGTATTATGAAATTAAAAAAAGTATTACATCATATAGCAAATTAGTTAGAATTCATGTGGTAATATAGCAACAACAATATCAAATAATAACAATAATAATGATTGTAATTAAAAAAAAAAAGAAGAAAGAATAAGATCTACTCAAATTTTAAAAATTCCTTTTTTATAAATGGATCATAAATTATTTTTGTCATTATTATTTATAGAACATTAGAATAATTATTATGTGTGTTCAAGATCTCTACATTAATATTATAAAATAAAATTGTAGTAAGTATTATTTTTCTGTGAGTAACAAAAACTAATTATAACAAGAGATTAAACATATTATTAAAACAATAAGTATAAGTACTAAAATCAATTAAAAACCTTGTAAGAGTCATAAAAGTAATTTACCCATTATTTATATATTAGAATACTAAAAAATTGGTAAGTTTCCTCGAACATTTAATCATTGTTAAAGATATAAACTATTATTTTCTTCTATTAAAAATTACATGGATTAATTATTTGAGTGAATTTCTTTTAAAAAATAATTACTTACTTTAAATATATTCTTTAGTTATTACCATTTATAGCAATATGTGACAATATTATGCATTTTAATAAATTGTCGCTCTCGCTCTTTTTTTTTCTTTTGTCGCTATTTTTTTCTTCCCACCTTTTCGCTATTTTTTTTCTGTCCCTCTCGCACTCTTTCTTCCTCTCTTCTCTTTACCTGCTTCTTTGAGAAGCAACTAAATTGAATGCAAAATGTGGCAAACAAAAGAACATCTTATTATTTGTATATTGAATAAAATTTGTATCAATAATGAATTGAACAAATAAATTAATAGTAACAAATCAAACAATAAACTGTAAAATATTTAAACTTGTATAAAAAGTGTATAAAAGAAATATTAAAGTTGAATTATAAGAGAGAATTAGTCATGATTAAAAAACATAACTAATGAAAGACCAAGCGCTGACCTATAGAGTGAATTAAACTTGTATCAATAATGAATTAAATATGTAATTCCACATTATCAAATCAATCAATAAACTGAAAAATGTATTAAATTTGCGCATTAAATTTTGCATTAAAAGTGTATTACATAGATGCTAAAATTGAATTAGAAGAGAGAAATAAACATGAATACAAAATATAACTATTGAAAGACAAGACAATGATCTATAGAGTAAATTAAACTTATATTAATAATAAATTAAACAAGTAATTTAATAGTGACAAATAACAAACTACAAAATGAATTAAATTTGCATTAAAAGTGTATTAGATAATCCTAAAGTTGAATTAGAAGAAAAAATTAAAAATAAATAAAAAAGTAACTAACGAAAGACATGACAATAATCTATAGACCGAATTAAACTTGTATTACTCTTGAATATAATTTATTATTTATGATTTTAATACAATTTTAATTCAACTTTATTACAATTGTGATATAGTTCCATAAAATTTACCTTTTTTTGACTTTCAATCAAATTTTTCTCCTAAAATCGCTAATAAACTTAATCAACTCCTCTTAAAATTGAGATATAATCTCCAAACAAAATTTTTAATTATTTGTGAGAACAATCTATCAAAACTAATCACAAATTTGTAAAATTCAAATAATAAAAATAAATTTGAAGCTTTATAATAACCATCGTTAGTGAGTTCTTGCTGCTTTAATTTTATAGATTTGAAATTATGCTTGAAAACATAATTTTGTGTAAATTTTCGATCTTTAATTTCTGTTACTTTCTTGTCGTGTTTTTGGATAAAAATAAAAAAATATGGACAAAAACTAATTTGAGAATAGTTATTTGGATGAAATTTTAAAGAAGAAGAACAAAAAGGAGAAAGAGAAAGAGACAAAGAAAGAGATGAAAAAGAAGAAGAATAACCAAAAGAAAAGAAGTAAGCGGAAAAAATGCAAAAAAGGAGGCAAGCGCCTGTACAATTTGTTTAATTTCATAAAATTGTCATATTTACTTAGAGAAATTATATTGATATAGATGGTAAATATTTTTTTGATGCAGCATATTTATGTAATTTTTTCCAATTATATATCTAAATTGATAATTTAAAGATAATACAACAAGTAATTAATTCACTCTTTTTATTTAATTAATTTAATGAGTAATAAGATAATTAAAATTTTACGTATTGAATTTTGTGTACATGTTTGTATTGTTATTAAATTATTTTATATCCACTATATTTTAAGTTATTTTTAATTATCATTTTACACAAATTTACGACTTTAAAAGATATTTGATCTTTATGAATTAGAAAAAAAACATATTAAAAATGAATCATCATGTCATTTAATCTTATGATATTTAATATTTCATGCGGAATGTAAGAATTGATAAATTGTTAACATGGAGAAAAAGTTAATTTATTAATACATCATAAAAGTAATAAAGGACAAAGGTGTAAATTTTTTTGAACTATGAAAATCACGCGGATAAATATACTAGTATAATTATAATTTATAAGGAGAGAGTGAGACAATTTTTTTATCCAATTGGAGAAATTCAAATAGAATCATAATATATAAGGAGAAAGTGAGATAATTAGAGTCCGGAGCCTAAAAGGCAAAAAAATTCGGAAATTTTTTCAAAGGGTACATTAAAAAAAATTCTAACCAAAAGGGCCAAATCGCTACAGACGTAGCGATTTATTTTAACGGCATTAAGGAGCGATTTATTATTTTTATAAAATCACTGTCTTGGCAACGATTTTTGTTATTTTTTAAACTTTTTTTTAAATGAAAAAGGTTTTTTTTCAAAGAAATTGCTACCAAGGCAGCGATTTTATTGGGCTTTTTATTTTTTAATTGTGTATTTTAAATCGCTGTCTTTGCAGCGATTTTAGTGAACTTTTTTTTTAAATATTGTATTGTAAATTGTCGCCTTTGCAGCGATTTTAGTGAAAAGTATTTTGTTAGAAAAAAGATGAAATTGCTACCAAAGGATGCATGTTTGCCCTGTTAAAACACTAATCATATGTTGTGAATATTCCAAATCAATTTTATTGGTTGTTTCCTAATGCTTTCACCACTTTAAATATGAAAATCGTAGCCTTATTTTTTTTAAAAAATATTTTCTCTAAAACCGCCGCAAACCAGCGATTTACAATACAAAATAAAAAAAAAGTTTTCTAAATCGCTGCAAAGGCATCGATTTCAAATACACAATTAAAAAATAAAAAAACCCAATAAAATCGCTGTCTTGACAGCGATTTGTTAAAAAAAACCTTTTCCATTTAAAAAAATTAACAAAAAAGAAAAACAAAAATCGCTGCCTAGGCAGCGATTTCAAAAGAATAATAATAAATTACTCCTCCATGAACAATTTTGCTTAACGCCGTTTAGATAAATGGCTACACGAGTAGCGATTTTGCCCTTTTGGTTAGAAATTTTTTTTATATACCCTTTTGGAATTTTTCTCAATTTTTTTGCCCTTCAGGCCGCAGACTCAAGATAATTATTACTCAAACTCAAATTACGTGACAATGCTTTAAAGAATTGACAAATCTATTGTATATTTCCTGAAACTCTGGTTTAAAGAAGCTGTCATTGACTTGAAGCATGAAAGATCAGTAATTCAAATCCTTAAAAAAAATAAAAACAAGATCAAGATTAATATAACACAACCACTCCAAATACTTCATAGGGAATATGAATAATTGTTCATGTATTAACTCAATGGACAATCCATTTATTCCATGAATATATAATAATTTGAGATTTATGGTTATATAATTAAAATAATAAAGGGGTTCAGCAACAATCTTAGGGGAAGGAGAGAAATAGAAGATCACAAAATGCAGAAATAAACATAGAATATGAAAAGATGTGATTTTATTTTCAAGTTCAATCTTATTTACTAGTAGTAGTATTTATTGAATTGGGTTGACCATTTAAAATTAACTAGGGAACATGTTTGCGCTTCTCGCGAGGATTAATAAATGTGTTAGGATGTTTTTTCTTGTGGAAGAATTATATGATTATATTATTTGAGCATATCATTTTGTTTTCATTTGAAATGATGACACATGATGACACTTACGAACTTTAGTATCTATTTAATGAGATTAATACATTGTTAATGAATAAATTCAGAATATATACTCTGTTAAAAGATTCTTTAATTTGATCGTTAAAATATATATAGTAATACATCAAAAATGGTGTATCATTAGATTGATGGTTAGAGAATATATTCTCTAATCATAATTTATTTTATTTCCCTATTGCATAGAACTCAATACATGTTAAACGTCATATCATTCTTTGTTGGTTTGAGCTTGTGTAGCTCCTCCGTGTATATATTTTTTCAACTTCTCTTGTTTCTTTCTGAAATATGCAATTCGTTGTGCATAATATTTTCATTCATCAACTTCACCGATTTGCTTTATTCTTCAGTTGTATCTGTATTATAAAATAAATGTTTAGAAGAGTCATTTAATATAGTTATGAATATTATCATTTTTTTACCTTTGCTATTATCTGAATTGATTATTTTTGGGCGACCCTTATTTGTCTTATCCATTGTAGTACTTCTGTACAAGTGTTTCCAAAGTCAATCTGAAGATAGTATTGCAATAAAATGCAAGTTTCATATTATAATATTGAACATTGAAAAACTAACCTCAACTAATCAGTATGAGCAGATGGTCACTATCAAGATGAATGGTGTGTGGTGATGTTTGTTATTTTTTTGTGGTATTTATATCACTTTTTTTTCATTTATTGATTGTGCTACTATTTAATTGTTCTATTTGATGAATTAATTATTTTGATTTTTTAAATGTTTGTGTATAGTTAATTGTTTAGATTTTTTAAATAATTGGAGGATTGTTGGGGATTTGGATTGAGTTTTCTTTTTATTATGATAGATAGTGTAGCCAAATGATCTACAAATTTTAGTAAGATGCAGACACATATTTTAGAATTCTGCCACCCAGCCATTACCTCTTCCATTTAGTGTCTCGATTTCCCCAAGAGTTTCTGTGTCATCCCGGCTATGGGCGATATCCAAATTTAGACATGAGAGGCCATTAGAGAGTTGATTCATTTTGTGAAAGCCTTTGATCATTAAGCTCCTGAGGAATGGAAAAAAGGTTAGCATTGAACGATGATGTTTTTACCTTAGGAACGATCATTTTGTGCATTGAGTACTCTAGCTTCTGATGAGACAAATCAACTTTATAAGAATCACTGAAAAAATCATGCTTAGTTGCACTCATCATGTCAAGTTCCACTATAGAGAACCAAGTTAGTAATAAAGTATAAATTATAACGCAACTCCTCCCATTTCCATCCTGTTAATCATTAATAGGCCTCTGTAATACTCAATGCAGTTCACTTAATAAGGTTCCTTCTTCCCTTTCCCATCCACCCTCACCCCAACCAACAACAACAAAGTAAAAATGGTAATTCTAAGCTTCATTATTAGTTTTGTTCTAGATAGAGTAAATTCTAACATTCAGAATAGAAGATGAACATTCAGATAATTGCATTGATAAAACCAGCAACTTTTATTCTTATATTTTGTTTTATTTGTGTCGTGAAGTGACAACAATTTAATTTAATTAACCATGATTTATGAGCACCACAAACTCAAGAAAGTTCATATTTAAGCTATTTACAGTGGATGCTACACAAATATTTTTTTCCACCAGTCAACGACTATCTGTGGCAGGATAGTATGGAAGAACTTACTTCTCTAGTTGTGGTCTTATGTAAGGAATAAAGTGCTTAAGAAGCATCCTGATACATTTTTAAAAAACACATTAATCTAGGAATCGATGGGGATGCAGTGCTAATGCAAACAACAAAACAATATATATTGAGGAAATAATATAACGAAATCTTTCTTCATCAATTGCCATGTAACCGTCAACAATGTATTATTGTAATAGTTTACCAGCTAGCAAGAGAGTCTTACCCTCGTTAAGACTTTGTTGTATTATAAAGCAATAGAAGTCTCTCATTGTTAATTTTTGTCGGTTGTAAGTCTTGTTGATGACATCTCCCATATTTATTCCAACTCTATACTCATCTTCACCATATGGGTGTATTAGTGGGTATATCATAGACGTGAAACTTTGGTGTAGATTAGAAATTCTTTTAAGTCCATGTTTCCTATGCTCTACAATAATATCTCGCTGGAAGTTTTCTTCCTTAAAATCACCCACTTTTAATCCAGCTCTTCAGAAGTTGTGGGTAAATTATATTGTCGACCATCAGTTGTCCTGTTAGATAGGAGACATAGGCGAAATTCAAATTTAGGATGCTCTTTATATCTATCCCTAGCCATTCAAAATGTTTTAACAAATATATTATGCTTGTCCAACATTACAGATAAGGTGAACAATTTCGGGATCAATGTCTCCTTGTAACAGACAATTCATTCTGTTGTTTATATCTCATTTTCAGCATCTCATATATATATATATATATAGCTGAGCAAACTAGGGTCTTTTATCAATTTCAGGCAATAAAGATCTTATACAATGAAAATTCTGACCACACATCCTGAAAACGTATGGCCCCTTTGAGTGATTGATAGATCCATAAACTCGGCCACCCATGGATGTAAATGCAAACATTGTTATAAGCTCTAATATATTTTTGAAAATTGATACCTAGTTGTCCTGATTTTGTACCCAAAAGATACTTGAGATAAGGTGGTGGTTCCCTCAATAAAGGATGTTGTAGACGATCTCCTCCCATACAATAAAATGAGAATATCGGTTTTGTTGTTTGTTTTGTTTTTGTTGTCCGTTCTTCATACCATAAAAGAGCTCCACAATATTGGCATGTGTACTTTGGGGGGCCAAAATTCCAAGTTGTTGTGTAATGGCCTGTCAAATTTGAACATTTATATATAAACATAATCATATAGTTAGTTAATGATTATTCATTCAATTTCTCATATGAACAATAAGTCAAATTTTGACATTTAAGAGATAAATGGGGATGCATATTACCATACCATTTTGATGAATGGATTCATGTCTGCTTGAAAAGTTTGTCAACTTCGCCAACTTTGTGAATCTGTTCACAAAATGTATCAGCTGTATTATTAGTTTTTTTTGGATGGTTCTTGTATTATTTTTCAATTAAAGCAACTTTTTGCTTCAATCTGGAATTCTTCCATCTGCTGTTTTTGGAGAACCTACTTCCTTATTCACTCGACTACACTCACCTGTTGATGCATTTGTATTTTCTTTTTGTTTTAACATCTGTTCTAGGAAACTAATTCTAATAGTAGCTGCTGTAGGAGGTTAACTTCCATCAAAATATTCACTGATCCATTGTATTCTTTAATGATAGCATATAACAATTTCATTGAACCTGTTATATTTGTTTTGGTAGATTATAATATGTTAAAAGTAGATATTTTTGGCTATATCCATATACAGTATACCCCAGTGCTATATATGTGAGAGTACTTGTCGGAATCGAAGCTTATCTAGATACAATATGTGTTCTGAATAATCTTATTCAAGTAGAGTAGGAATGAGTGTACAAACCACTGTAAATCAAAACACTCACCGAGAAGATCTTTAAATGCCTACAATTTTCTCAATTATTAAAAAATTAAATAAATGTCTCCCCTTCCTTGAATGTGCACCCTGTTTAATTTGAAGATAAAAATAAATGTATGATCACATGGTTGTAGAATTTGAATATGATGAATGAAAATATTTGAATGGCTGCAGATTTTCAGAGTGATGAATTTGAATATGAATAGAGGGAAGATATGAGAATTGCCTACACATTTAATAGGAGTGAGTTGTATTTGATTGGTGGAGAAAATGTAACTGAATAAGATTGGAAGGATGATTTGGGACTTGGCTGGTCATTTAATAGCATAGATCTACTAAATCATTTGGATGGTAACTGATATTAGCTATAATGTTTCAGGTAATGCACACCTACGAGTTTGATACGGAATGACTATGAAATGTATCAGATTAGCTCTAATTTGTCCTTTTCATAGGTAGTTAAAGCGAGTTATATATTCAGCTACACTCGACGAAAACTTGATGCCACCTATAATGCATCCATTCTTGATGTGTCGTAATTAGGCCACTTGCTGGATTGCTTATTTATATACTTTGCAATACGATTTGGAGCTGTAATCATGTATAGATGAATAAAGCTTCTCATTTCTCACAGAAAACTCATGGCTGTTTGAAGCTCATTGTAGTATTCTCTTCAAGTTTTTTAAAGCAACCGGAAATTATTCTCTTTATCCTGATTTATGTATGCTTTTTGGAATCATCAAACACTCATAAATCGGAATATGCATATATTAAAGTAGTACATGTTTTGGGACAAAAAAAACCACCAATGATAAGATACAACCGAAAAAAATATAAATATTGACATGGTAATACAAGGGTTAATTAAAATTGATATTAGTAACAATTAGTAGGGCGTCAAGCCTCATGTTGTACATATACAGGACTTGAAAACATAATAAAGGAAAATCACAATGATATCAAATTACTTCTTGAATTTAAAAATTTGTAAGCAACTGGATTCTAATTTTTTTGTGTCTCTAGCATTGGAAGGATATACATAAGTTAAAATGTAGAAAAAGCTCATTTTCTTGGGCCATGGCTTTATTTTCCACTCAAGGAAATGAAGTGCTCTTCTTATCATCTTTAGCTGCTGCTGATGAACGGTCTTGTTATTTTTCTTTAGATACTAATGGTGAAAGTCTAAATGATCATCTTCGGAGTTTCTCGATCTTTTGCAGATTTCAATAAAGCTAACTTTTGAGCTGCACTAATCGAATACTGATTTTCCTGCCTTGGATCCATGAGCATACCTAATTTCTTGCCATCAGCAGGGTGACATTTAATCCAATCCAGAAGTTTATGTTCTGATTTTGGTCTATTCCTTTGTAGGGACCGTCGACTGGTTAGGATCTCATATAATACAACACCAAAACTCCACACATCACTCTTAGCTGTGAGATGTTCTGTTTATATGTAATCAGGTGATGCACACCCCCGTGTCCCCACAACCTGGTCACAAAAGCATGTCTTATTATCATTTGCCATAGAGATGTATTTCATCTTTTAACCAAAAAGTTTAAAAATAAAAAATAACTTGTGTTTTATTTTCTCATTAATGTAAAACATGTATTTGAGGTAACATACCGCTGTAGGAAACGTGTGTGTGCATTCCAGTTGGACCCTCTCTGGCAAGCCCAATGTGTGAAAGCTTTGGCTTGAAGTCATCATCCAATAACACATTTAATGACTTGAAATCACTATATATCACCTATATAATTGACAGAAGAAAGAACACTAACATACAGCAGATTAAGAATAGCAGTATTTTACCACTTCATTGGTGAATCGGTATATACAAGTTTTCTGCATGTTTGACAAAAGGTCAAAAGAACAAATATACAGTAAAGATGTCAATGCAGATGACGTTTTAATTTGAAATGGTCTTGAATAAACACATTGCTATAATTTATAGATAGAATTTAAAGATGAAAGAGAGACACTCCAATGTCAAAAAAATCAGGAAAATAAATGAAAACATATAGACAAACTCTGCTTTAACATTCTTAGGCCACAAAGGTGAAGCCATATCAATGATTATATACCTTCAGCATCAAGCAATACTCCACATTTGGGTTATACATTAAGAAAAGAGAAATCCAACTAAGAGTTCACACACTTGTAATTATATTAATGAAAACTTTGGACAAATACATCAGAAGAAAAAAATACTTGAACTTCCAATTCTTCATGCAAATAAGCCAATCCTTAAGCTACTCCAAGCGCCATTTGCAGTCTTATTTGCCAAGAAAGAACTGTAAAGGATATATTGAAAAGATGATCTTATAGACTTCTCTTTGACATGAATTCATACACAAGAAGCCTCTGAATACCTGTTTCCCCATCGAGACACAATACCCGATCAATTTGATAAGATTTTGGTGATCTACCACTCCCAGAAATTGCACTTCTGCTACCCATTGTTTATGACCTTACATAACAATTAGAGGATCAACACAATACTACAGTTTACAATTAGATAAACAACTTAAGTAATTTAGCTTCCAAAACAAAAGACTACAGTCTACAATTTAAGTTCGCAAAATCTAGAGAAGCGAGACACATCAACCATAACTTGTTGCCAAGTAATGCTGAAAACCACATCTTCCAACTAATGGAAGAAAGTACGAATATTGCCAATGTTTTCATGGGGCTCATTACACTTTATTGACATTTATTTTCTGTTTAACAAATTTTAACTTGAAAGGGGAGCTTCTCATACAATCAAATCAAGTTTCTACAAAGTGCTAGCCATATAGAAATAATCCACATTTGCGCGGCAATTAAATGATCAACCGGAACCTAACATAGCAAAAAGTGAGTTGGAAATATTATTTATAGCAAAGTGCAAGGAGCAAACATACATGTAAATGGAGCAAGGTTATCTATATTCCTCTCTTCCACAAGCAAGATACACACATATACCGCGTACATTCTCCTGAATAATCCTATGTGGATGTAGACACAAGTGAATTTCAAGGGCATCAATACATTGATCTTTTTACTAAAGATCAAAGATTAAATACACCTACCCCAAAAAAAAGCCAAAGTGTTGTAATGTAAGTATCATACTCCTTCACTAACATAGCAACAAAAAACAGAAAAAATAACAATGAATGATGATATGAGTAATGCTCCATTGCCAAACAAAGCTGCTATAAACAGTTCCGTAGATAACAACAGTGTAACAAATAAGACCACACTCAAATCACATGTGTGTGCATTCACATTTTAGTTACCAGTCAAACTAAACACACATTCCAAGATCAGTTACACAAAATGGAGCATACTCTAAAAAAAACTTACCTGATAACCATATCTATTGAGTTTTTTAATGGCAACAATAGTTGATTCACCTTTTCCATCAGCATGCTTAATATTATCTTAGTATACACATCCAAAACCTCCTTCACCAATTTTCAGTAACCTATTAAAATTATTAGTTGCTTGTTTAAGCTCAGGGAATGTGAAAACCCTCAAATTCTGACCTTTCCCTGCATACACATCAGAGAAGCTACGTGCAGAAGAAGTTGAACATGAAGACTTAGTTACCCTTTCTGCACCACCACCTGAAATATCTGATTTACTCTGATCTTGGAGTACCATTGGTGCTGATTTTCTTTCCCTATTTCTATTTCTATCCTTGAAGTAAAAAAAAACACTTCATTTTCCCTCTCTTCACAAATTTTCATAGAATTTATACAAGTTCAAACTGGCTTTTGATTTTCTTTTAAGTCAATAGAGTAGCAAATAATTCTATGTGTTTAGTTTAGTCTTAAAGGCAACTTATGGAAGACAATTATAAGAACTAAGTCGTGCATGAGTCAACAACCACTTGATACTATTCCTCAGAGGCAACTGGCAGAAGACAATTATAAGTAACTAAGTCATTTTGTTTGGAAGTTATCTTGTGAATGGGTGGAAACTATCATTTGACAGGTGTATAAAAATCCAAAGCATCTCCTCTTCAACAACAAAAATCCAAAAGTGAATGTGACATCAAATACCTCTATATGTTAAGTTTTAGATTAAAAGACAACTTATGGAAGCCAATTTTAAGAAACTAAGTCATACATGAGTAAATATTCACTTGAATTATATATTGTAATGTCTACCATGGATGCTTTTTGTGTTGGAATACATTTTTTGAGGAAGAAACACATAATCCACATTTGGGAAAGATGTAAGGGTGCCACAAAGGGAAGATCCATAAACATATACTATTTTGTTATAGCTCATTGAGTGTGATCAAAGCTGTAAATATTTTATGAAACAAAAGGTGTGTGTCAAAAATATTGAAATATAGCTTGAACCATGTTTTATTAGTCCAAAGCAATGCCTCCCCTGCAATTTTGTCACCCTTGTTAATTCGTACGCCGTCCAAATAAATGCAGCCACAGTCATTTAGATTAGCTCCAACATCATTTCCCTCTTTCCTTCTCACCAGATTCAAGAACTCTTATTTTAACAGCCCTATTTTATAATTACAAACGCTTTAAGACAACTACCAGCCGAAGCTTTTATATGAATACAAATCAAACACACAGACGCATCCAAAGCTTATACACACCTCAATGTCAAAGTATTCAGGATCAATTACACACCTTCTTATGTATATTAAGATCAATCATCATTTCAATACCGACAAAAAAACTATCGTACATCTTCAAAAAGTCATCCAACCATAACTAAACCTTACTTCAAAAACAAACAAAAGGAACAACTTAAAAATTATAACACTTTTATTTATTTAAATTCATCAACTACCGAAACTCGAGTTCAAAGTGACAGGAAAATGAATTGTAGGAAAAACCTCAACTCTGTATGTACGACTACATAGCAACAACCAAAGGAAAAATTTGAACAACGTGGGAACTAATATAGGGGAATATAAGAGAAGAAAAAGCACGAAATCCGCTCATGCATAGCCGCAAGAACTAACTGAACACGAAGGATGCAAAATTCTCTCACTATAGTGGCGATCACTATCACTATATACGAGCCAACATCCTTGTTATACAGTTAAAGAGGAAACTTTTCCCCAAGTTCATCCCATAAGGTAATTTTTGATGTAGTAGAACTATGCAGAGTAACTATAAATCAGAATGTAAAAGTGAAAAATTCATCTGATTTATCGAAATTTAGTAAAAAGAAGTGAAGTTATCATCTATTAATACGCATGTTCCTATAATGTAGATGCTTAAATATGTAAGCAAAATAATTCCAAATGAGTTCCCATTCAGTAGCATCTAGGATTAGCCATCAAAAAAGTATCTAACTATTATTTTGTAAGAAGATAACATAATCAAACTAATTAAAACGAGATGAGTGACTTACTAATTTGTAACAATGTAGATTTTCCTTTTTTTCCTGGTTCGCATCATCGCTTTCCATATCACCAATTCTGTATAAACAACCAATCACATCTACAGATGATGAAGACGTTCAATTAAAATAGACGTTCAATTAAAAATGACGCAGATATTTAAATATTTTAGTGAAACACACTATATATAAATATCGACTTGATAAAACACTGTTGTTGTTCACCCTTGAATCATATATAGTTTGATAAAGTGAATTCCATTTTTCGGAAATACGTAACAACATACCTTGCCTTTTCGTCAGCAAATATCATGTCAATACTGATCAACTCCCCATTTTGTTGGGAATAATAACATAACAGAGTCTACAAAGTACATACCTTGCCTTTTCGTCAACAAATAGCATGTCAATACTGACCAACTCTCCATTATGTTGGGAATAATGGCATAGCAGAGTGTACAAAGTCCAACCCGTATAAGGGAATCATGTCAACCACAAACCAACTTTGAAAGGAATGAATAATTCATTGTAACAATTGAATTTGGATACATAATAACATGCCTTATCTTTTCGTCTACAAATATCATTTCAATACTGATCAGCTCCCCATTTTTGTTGGGAATATGGCATACAAGATTCTACAAACTCGAACCCTTATCATAAAATCATGTCAACCAGAAACAAAATTTGAATCAGATTCCCATTTTTGTTGGGAAAAATGGCATAGCAGAGTCTACAAAGTCGAACCCTTATCATAAAATCGTGTCAACCAGAAACAAACTTTGAATCAGCTCCCCATTTTTGTTGGGAATAATGGCATAGCAGAGTCTACAAAGTCGAACCCTAATAATAAAATCATGTCAACGAGAAATGAACTTCTAAACGAATGAATAAGGCATTGTAACAACTCAATTTAGATTTTTACAAAGAATGCAAATGTGGATATTAAATAGGAATCGCTATCAATCAAACTATATATATGAGAAGAATTAGGGTATGAAAGGCCACAAAAATCAATTAAGATAAATAAAAATTAAAAACATGACAAATACAAATCATGAAGATCAAACAGAAACCTAAGATGAAAACACAATACATACCTTATGGAACTTATGAAGTTGGGAGATAGAAATCGGCTACTAACTTATGAAGTTGAGAGGGAGAAGATCGGCTACTGATGAAATAAATTGAGACAAAGATAAAGTATCAGAAGCCTAATAAATTAACATATTAAACTGGATAATTAAGGAGATGTTAGTGGGTTGGATTTGAACCGTTTCGGGTGGGCTGAATTTTAGTGATTGTGGGATGATTAATTAATTACTATTTTTTAGTGTGATCTTTTAAATAAGGGGTTATTTTGTTTTGGATAAAAACACATATTTTTTTAATTAAAAAGATAAAATAAGAAATTCTAAATGCTGGCCATTGGGGGCTGCCACATCAGTGATTTTGAATTCATATTGTTGTGCGGAATTCGAGATAATACGAGAAAATATAAACGCGAAAAATAAGACAACAGATTTACGTGGTTCACTAATAAATTGGCTACGTCCACGGGAAGAGAGGGAGCAGTTTTATTATGGAGAGGCAAGAACAGAATTACAGAATAGGGTTTGCCATAGCGTCTATATATAGTGCTAAGCTACGCCCTAACAGGCTTGGGCCCAACATACAGAATTGACAGATAATTAAGGGCCCAACAGACCCCCGTCCTTTCTGTTTGTAACGGGTCCGATTCAAGGCATTCAACAAATCTCCACCTTGACTTGAATTCTCCGAACAGATTCTTCAGACGCACTATGATAGTGCCAGGCCTCCCCCTCTTCCTCAGAGTTGCCCCGCAGGGCAATTAACAGCTTCTGATGTTGAGCAAGTCCAAACAGTGTTGAAACTTGCTCTGTGGAACCGGCTTTGTGAACATATCAGCAGGATTATCAGCAGTTCCTACTTTCTTCACCTTGATTCTCTTCTCACTTCTCAGAAAATGATACCTTACGTCAATATGCTTGGTTCTCTCATGATGGACTTGATCCTTGGCTAGACAAATTGCGCTCAAACTGTCACAATACACC
>NC_028645.1:58517989-58538243 GCF_001406875.1 Solanum pennellii | reverse complement strand
ACACACACACACACACACACACACACACACACACACACACACACACACACACACACACACACACACACACACACACACACACACACACACACACACACACACACACACACACACACACACACACACACACACACACACACACACACACACACACACACACACACACACACACACACACACACACACACACACACACACACACACACACACACACACACACACACACACACACACACACACACACACACACACACACACACACACACACACACACACACACACACACACACACACACACACACACACACACACACACACACACACACACACACACACACACACACACACACACACACACACACACACACACACACACACACACACACACACACACACACACACACACACACACACACACACACACACACACACACACACACACACACACACACACACACACACACACACACACACACACACACACACACACACACACACACACACACACACACACACACACACACATATATATATATATATATATAAGATAAATGTCAAAAGATATGTGATATATGTAATATTTTTTATGCATATTCTATAGAGTCGTGGAAAAGACACTCATTGACATTCTTAATTTAAAATTTTTTGTGAAAATGCACAAGTACTCTCAAGACTATGACCGAAATTTCAGAAATACACCTTAACTATACTAAGGTCCTATTACTTTCCGAACATAATTTTTTTTATAAATTTGTGCATCTTTTGGCTTATGTATTTGAATGTCACGTAAGCTAATAAGGTGAACAAAATTACAAAAATAAAAGGTTCAAGAGGGTAACAGGACCTTAGTTTAGTTAAAGACGTGTCTCTAGAATTTCGACCATAGCCTGGGGGGGGGGGTACTGCTGCATTTTCCCATTATTTAAAATAAAGTACAAAACTACGAAAGAAATATGGATGAACGAAAGGAAAAATAAAAAAATGCAAAAATTTAGAGGGATTAATTTAAAAAGTAAAAAAGACCATCGTCTCTTAAACTCATGTCCATTTGGTGAGCTCGATTAACTCCACCCAAGGTCTTCTCAACAAGTTTAACATTCATTATTGATGTGCACATTTATTAACTTAACGAAGTAAGAAGGTAAAAAATAAAATGTTTTAATGAAAACTATAATATAATATTAGTTTAATAAAACCTGGGTATACTTGATAAACAATGGTTGTTGAACTGTGACTGTGGGCCTGTCATTTCAAAGCTTTATGAACTGTGTATTGTGAAATTGTTAGGTTGAGATGATTTTATGCAGTTTGTAGTCTAGACACTTCGGTTAGAATGAAAAGAGTACTCGTAGTCTAGCCTAGTTTTTCTTTGTGTAATAGGTTACTTGCGGAGCCCTGTTTTGTTTGATACTCACCCCTTACTTCTACACTTGTAGGTAATGAGCTCCGATCCATGTGATTGCTCTGCTTCTATTTCCAAGGCTTCTGAAGGACTTTGAGAGGTAGCTGTTAGTTATTCCTACGGGCCATCTTGTTTCTTATTTTATGTTTTTCTCTATTCCATAGACAAGTACATCGGAAAAGGGTCATATTTTCCCTTAAACTCTTAGACAAAGGTTACATTTACCCTTCGTCATACTTTTTTGTTATATTTGCTCTTACCATCCAATTTTAGACACATAGTTTCCCTTGTACAGTTAAGTATTGCGTCACCATTTTTATCATTCTATGTGGGGCCTACATGGCACCTACATGGCTCCATGCGTATATATTTTTATTATAGAATTTTATTTTCTATTTAGCATTCAATACTGCGCATTTAGTAAAATCCGACCCAACCAAAACAAAAACCCATTAATTCAATTTCAATACCCATTAGCTCTAATTTTTGTACTCATCATCCTTGCAACCTTCATATAAGAGAGAAAGGCCATTATGTTATTTTTTTTTGTGCACTAATTTAATCTATGTTATCTGAATATTTTGGAGCCATATGAATGAGGTATTAAGAAAATTGTCCCATGAATTACATCCTGAATTCATCCCAGGACCGACCCACTTGGACAACAATATATTTGTTGTGAAGAGTTAGCAGTTGAAAAAAGTGTGAAAATCGAAAACCTACAAGATCTTGTCAAATAACCTTTTTGTGGACGCTTTGGTAAAAATTTTGTTTCTTGTGAGATATTGTGAAGCTACGGGGAGAAAGTTGAAGGTTGTTGTCTCTGTATTATCATGTTTTGATGGCTAAATTAATGTGAATGGATGAATATTGAAATCGGGTAAATGGGTATTTATTTTGGTTGGGTCGGATTTTACTAAATAGGTTGGATAGAATATGAAATAGAAAATAAAATTTTATAATAAAAATATATATAAATGGAGTCAAATAGGTGCCACATAGACTAATAAAAATGATGACACAATACTTAATTGTACAAGGGTAAATATGTTTCTAAAGTTGGATGGTAAGGGTAAATATATCAAAAAAGTATGACGAAGGATAAATGTGACCCTTTTCAAAGAGTTCAAGATCAAATATGACCCTTTTCCGACTAATACATTGATATTTGCACATATCTTTCAATTGTGTATTTATATTAGTGGCTTGTACACGTGACAATCAAGTTATGATTTATATTTGAATGACTAACTAGTTTTCCGCTCTTATGTTATTCTTGTTCTACTTTTCACTTTTCTTCGTGTTGTTGGGTTTGAGGCTAACTTTTTTTTGGTGGGAATAGATGAGTGTCATCACGTCCAATTTTAGGTCATGACATTGAAGCAGGCAAAGAAGAAAGAAAAAGAACTCATGTGTGAGAAAGATCAAATATACCACCTAATTTTGTGAAAATATCAAATGTATCTACATAAATTTTACTTTTTTTTTTGATAAAAAATTTAAAAATGAAATTAATTTAAATTAATTTTTCACTTCTATTAGACAAAGATGGTATATTTGAGTCATTTGTGTAATAATAGGAGTATATGTGAGCTCTTTTTGTATTGACCTATATTTTTACTATAAATTGCAAAATTGATAGGTGTATCATGTCCTTTTTTTTACCCTATTATTTTGGGGTTGAGTCAAGTTTCTCCTCTTTTAATCGAGCTTGGTACTTATTAGATTAAATATTAAAACATGGTTTAAAAAATTGTGATTCTCCTATTAGAAAAAATAATTATGTGCTTTTGATAGAAAAAAGTTATAAATATATGTCCTTTTATGAAATCTAACTTATGATGCAATTTAAATAGATGATATAAAGGGAACAAAAGATAAATATACCCCCGAAATGATGTCAATAGTAAGCAGATACCTTGCGTCGTACTTTGGTTCATTCGTGCCCCTACCACCCAAAAACTACAACATATATACCCTTCACTCTAACGGAAGACTAAATAGGAACACGTAACACAATCTTATCCGTCGATATGATAATTAATAATTATCGGGTGGGTGGATAAGATTATGACATGTGTATGTTCGTTAGTATAAAGGGTATATATACTATAGTTTTTGGATGAGGGGCACCAATGTCCCAAAAGTATGATAAATGCTATCTGCATACTATTTACAATAGTTCGAGGGGTATATTTGTCCTTTTTCCCATGTATAAATAATAAACCATATATACTAATCTCAAACCAAATCCTTTGGGAAAGTAAAACAAAACATAACACAATTCTTATCTTGTCTTCACACTTTGTATTCCTTAAAATTTCCTTTATTTTTTTTGTGACATCAGATTCTACGTGTCTTCACATGTACAATCAACTTATTTTCTACTATATAAATAGACCACTTATATTTCTTTTTCTCTATCTTTACTCATCAATCAAAAGGTATGTAAAATAGTCTTTCTTATAGATTTCTTTTCTCTTTGTTCTATTTTAGCTCTTTCTTATTCAAATTGACTGTCTACGCAATAAATCAAATAGATTAACACTTGATTTTTTGTAAATTTGTTTATCAAACAGAAAATTAGCAAAAAAAATACAAAAACAAATGACAGATTCTCGGAAGAGTCTAATAAAGAATCACCAAATTCCCAAAGAGATAAAAAAGGCATAACCACAGACACAATATGAAACAAATCGAAATACTTGAAGCGTAAGATATTTTTTTAAAGAACTTTATCCTTCATATATACTCAAAAAAAATATAATTTTTTTTATTAAAGAGATAATCTAATTTTCTTTAAATGCATGAGTGATAAATTTATAATTCATTATCTAAAGAATAATTTATTTTTTGTTTGTGTTTTTTTGTGTGTTAATTTATATTTAATTTTTATTATTTTTCTGGTGTTGCTTTCTTCTCTTGCTCTCCATATGGACATTCAAATTTAATAGAAGATATGTACTTTTGATTTCGCTTTCAATTTTTTTTATTGAGTTGTTAAAATGGTTTTGAAATAGTTTATTCGGATGATTAATCTACTGTTTGTATACAGCTATATCAATTACCGTTCGTTCTTGATTAATCATTAATAAATTTAGCAGTAGTACCTGAATTTATTTAATTTCAAGTTTTTCTCATTTTTGCACCAAAAAATCAACCAATCTCTTTCTCATGATGTTCGATACCCCTTGTTAGGCTCAATAGATATAAATATGAATCCAAAATAACTCTTTTAAGGGTCCAACTAATCCAGATCGCATGAAAAAATTCACTAAAGTTTGACTAGATACATTTGCACTCAAAAGTCCCAATTTAGGACGGTTAGTTTAGATTCATATCAGAAAGCCTCACTTTGAGGGATAAGAATGTGACAACTCTTATCCCAGGACTCAAACAAGGCCTCTAGTTAAGTATTAAGGAGTACTTAATGCTCCTCAATCTTTTGGGGAGTATCTGATACTTGATCTAGACTCGACTAATCAAAATTCAATTGGGAAATTAAGTCCCATTTTGGGGTAAAATGTTTTTTAACAAGGAAGCTTTAGTTCGAATGCTCAAACTTGAGACCCTTATATATGATGGAGAAATACTGCCAATCCGCCATGCTTTTTATGACACTTTTTTTTTATTTTTTTTTCATTTTTAGATTTTTTTAACAAAATGATCAATTATATTTTTTACCCTTAATTTTCAATCAAGATTCTTCAAGAACTGTCCGCTTCCAAATGAAAATCAACAAAATCAATTGGCTAGGAAAGCAGAGCTTAAACCTAAGTAGGTCAGGATTTGGTTTCAAAACAGAAGGACAAAAATAATGGTAATTTGTTGTAAAACTAAAGAACAAAAGAACAATAGAAAAATAAAGAAAAGAAGAATATAAGACAAGAGGAACAATATAAGATCACAATCTTTCTTTCAAGTATTCATCAAAGTTTCAAGTGTATACAATATGAACCATTATGCCTCTATTTATAGTGTAACATAGAGGCATACAAAAGGTCAGTCATGAAACAACATTAACATGAATATAATGGGGAGGTTATGAAAGTGAAAGATTACAATAATAATGGTTATAAAGTTGGAGGTTATGATTATCTTCATAATGGAGGAGGTTATGGAGTAATTTCTTGGTGTAGTGGACATCCACATTATATTATTTTATAACACTTCCCCTTGGATGTACATAGATAATATGCCTCGTTAAAACCTTACTAGGAAAAAACCCTGTGGGAAAAATTCTAGTGAAGGAAAAGAGTACACATATCTTTTAATACGCCTGAACGTTGCCTCGTTAAAAACCTTACCCAAAAAATCCATTTGGGACAAAACCATGGTTAAGGAAAAAAGTACAACGTACTTTTATCGCCCTAATAAAAACTTTACTTGATATCTCAAAGGCGATGCATTCCAATCGTATATGACAACTTTTCAAATAGTGATGTTTGTAATCTTTACTGAATAAGTTTACAAGATACACTTGAACAACCTTTGAACGTCTATCTCAGTATTTTCTTTGAAGATCATGTGTGAAAAACTTTTGGTGAAATATTTTGTGTCTGATCTCCTTTGATTGTATCTTCCATTCAATTGAGTCATATATTATTTTCGTATAAAGTGGCTGGAATATCCTTTGCCAAAGGAAAATCACATATTTTCTGAATATGATAGATCATGATTCAAACCAAAAAAACCCCTAACTTACTTCATAGATCAATATGATTTGAAGAAGTGGTTACCCATGTTTTTTGAATGCCAAGATATTGTTGTGCCTCCATATGTAAGCAAATAACTCATTTGCAATAGAGCTTTATGTAGATGAAATAAATATTTTGCATCTACATAATCAAATTATTTCTGAGTCATGAGAGATTGATCAATTTTATTGAAGCTCGTCTTTTCTTCTCAAAGAAAGTCACACATCTTCTAGCATTTGGATAACCAGCAATTGTAAGTGCAGCAATTGCACTAATACTTGACATTTTAAATCATTTTCATGAGGTTGAAAAAATTCTTTATTTGTGTTGAGCAATCTCAAATCATTGAGTACTCAATAGACTAACTATAAGACCATTTAAATCCTTCAAGGATTTTCATATAACATTCATCGTCTAGTTAGACGTAATAACCATTCATTATGCATATTCAAGTATTTCATCTATTTTCAGACTAAAACAAGTCTCATTGAATTCACTATTAGAGAACATATCTTTATTTAATAATGTCAGGACTTTTGTGAAAATTCTTTATGCCCCGAGTACAAATTGTATTTTTTATTTTACATTTATACTTTCTCACAATTATTCATTTGTACCCTCACTGACATATATTTTGATTTATGAACTATATGTTAAAAGCATCACTTCTCTAAGTGAAACAAAATCTTCTTGAATAGTGCCAATCATTTATCTGTCCACACTATATGACAGATTCAAATTTAAGATAGTCGTAACCATTTATTGCACTGAGTGCTACATCATATCAAATATACCGTCAACGACCATTTTGATGTCGATTCCAATACGATATTACTTATCGAGATCTCTTCATTTTTCATCATTTTCAGGTACCTGAACCTTTGCCAAGTTTTTATGAAATGTGATGTCATAGTTCTCTTTCAAAGCACTTGCCTCATTAGAAATGACCATTTTGATGATTTGTTCTTCTCATTTATCAAGGAGTTTACATTTGGAATCAATTGTTCTATTACGCTTCAATCATACCATAGACTCTTTTCTTCAAGGACTATATATTGGCGCATTTACAGCTTAATTAAAATATTCGATCAGCAAATACACCTGACAAATTACATGCAACATTTTGGAAATGAATTATCTTTTGAACTTTAAGTTCACACTTTTTAACGAGTATTTAGATAATTCACCCCACGCATAATTTTCAGTTGCTACACATATCTCCCCCTAATGTTAGAAAATCAAACATTCACCCTCAACGTATCCATCTTGGTGCGTGGAGCAACAAAATTATATGTGCGCGCATCGAATTTTTTAGATGAAAATTATTTTGTTCCTGACCCTGAACCAATTGTGTTGATAGAACCTTATTGGCTTGATGCATACATGTTAAATAAACTCATCTCATACCAAATTTTATGTGAGAGATTTGTTCTCATAATAAATGGTCTAGCTATAATTAGAGGCATATAATTTCCGCTAAACCAACCAGCATTATACACATAACTTTATAGTTTGGAACTGTGCTCTTAATTTAGTAATTCGAGAAAATAATCTTACAAAAACCAATTTATAAGTTGATACAAATGCACATGTGACCATACCATAGATGCATCTATTAAATCATAATAGTAAACGGTCCACATGGTAGGTGAACGAGCCCATATTCACCTTTTTATACTTTCCAAATAATTTTAGGGGAGACAATCCTAACCTTAGTTGGTACAATGATCATTTTATCACGAGAATGAGCTACAAAAGAGAATTCTTTGAGAATTTTTTATTTCTTCAACATATAGCTACGTGAATTCTCAATTTCTTTTGCATCACATTTGAATCAGAATGGCCAACCGATTATGCCAACTGATATTTGTTCAAGTAAACTTCTAGTTTACTTTTTGCATGTTATTCCATCACTATGCCCGTATTTGTATACAACAAACAACGGAAAAAATGGATAATCTCATACGTAAATATTTATTACCCACTTTGATTGTAGTAATTTGAAGATATTAAATCTTCTCATAATTTATAGTCTCAATATAATATTTGTTTTTAATTCTTCCAAAACTTAAAAGGTTTCTTTTGAGACTTACTACAACCCAATATTATGAATAATTTCATTATTCCAAATAGTAACAATTAGCCTTTTCGGAACTATCAATTAATTTTGTGTACTACCACCTATTTTCACAATGTCATTCTTATGGTGACCATCTCCTTCAAGGAGAAAATTTTTATTATTGTGATGATTAAAATTATTACATTCAAGACTTATTTCTTGATAATCAATGACAAATTTGTGTTGCCACACAATAACATTTAGTTTGATCATGGCCACAACCTTTACAAGAAAAGATTTATTTCTTTCTTTTGTCCTCCAATAGTTCATTTTAAATTATACCACAACATTTATGTAGTACTCAAAGTATATATATGACAAAAATGACTATTCATGTCAAAATATTTTCTTTCAATCTCTCAAACCTCATATCGAGGTGAGATGTGACATTCATCCAACAATACATGAGCATGTTCTTATCCGTACGAACACAAGTCACATTTTCTTTAAGAAATGGACCATTACCATTTGTACATGTTCCATAAGTTTTTATTAGAAACTCATTGTCATGTTTTGGCATTATGTAATTCACCTCAACATCACTTTAAGAGGTCAAATGTACCAAATGTACTTCCACTTTGTATTCATTTACTTTGATGGAGGATTTACAAAACTTTTAAAATTGGGTTGCACCAACAACAATGTACCCAACTTCTCATGCAATTTTGATGGATAAAAATTACCTTTAACAATTATCTTTACATTTGAAGGACCATCTTAAGAAACAATATGTCCAATAACCTTTTATACAATTTTAATGGATAAAATTACCTTCTCATTTGAAGGAACATCTTAAGAACCCATAATGTTCTTCCTTTAAATTACCACAATAATGACCATGAAAATTTTACCATACCCATGTTTATACATTTAACCACTTGTCATTTTTTAGACAAATTAATACACTGCTACCACATTCACATAAGAGAATGGAGCATATTTATTGGGTAAATTTCGTGTCTTTCAGTCAAAAGTATAAAACTTTATGTAAGTCATCATTATATCATCACTTTAGTGCATTAGGACTTAAACCCAATGTCTTACCCATATAAAGACACCTTTGGTAATAAATCAATGGGACTTGAACCCAACTTTTTATTATCATGGTGCCCCAATACTTTAACTCGATGTCTTACTCACTTGTTGTGGTGAAACCTGAATTTACCGTCTTACCCTCAATAAATTACATGATAAGCCAAATATAATAGGACTCATCATTGAGCCTTGAGAAATATTGTTACTTTGTGATTAACATGCACAAAAAAAAAAATTGAACAAAAAAAAAACAAAATGAAAATATTCTCAACAAGGTATGTACTAATCTTAAACTTGTCAAAGCAGAGAGTTACATATAGCATTATCTTATGTTTGGTGCATAATGATTAAGTTAGTGAATTATCATTATAAATCAAAGAATCAATTGCACGCTAAGAAAATAATAATTTCAATTACACTAAAATAAAACTGTTTACTATCACCACCCCTTTTTCAATTTCCAGTGAACCCAAAATATTTCGCACAAAACAAAATAAATTGAAAGCTTATCTATTTACCAAAACAGCGAGCATAATCATAAATATAATATAAATAAATTTCACATACAAAAGAAAGTATATATAATCATAGGTGAAAAAAAAATGCACTGTAACAATAATAGTAATCATTCATCTTGTTCATTAGTAAAATATAAAATAGATTCCACAATAATTTACCTTGTTTTTGAGAGAAAAACAAACATAATTATTTTACCTTATTTTGTTTACTTTGCTTCAATCTTTCAATGATAGAACAATCATGCTGATAACGTGTTGTAAAACTAAAGAACAAAAGATCAATAGAAATATAAAGAAAATAAGAATATAAGACAAGAGGAACATTACAAGATAACAATCTTTCTTTCAAGTATTCACCAAATCTTCAAGTGTGTACAATATGAACCCTTATGCCACTATTTATAGTGTAACATAGAGGCGTAAAAAAGGTTAGTTATAGACATGAATTAACATGAATTAATGGGGAGGTTATGAAAGTGAAAGTTTACAAGAATAATGGTTATAAAATTGGATGTTAAGGAGGTTGTGATTATCTTCATAATGCAGGAGGTTATGGAGTAATTTCTTGGTGTAATGGACATCCACATTATATTATTTTATAACATAATTCTAATAATTTATTTTTTTCCCCTATAAATTCAATTATACTTAATTAAAGGTATGTTGTTGTTGTTAAGGTATTATGTTGTTGTTGTTACTTGTTAAATTATTTCTCTAAATTAGGTTAAGTTTAGAATGTGTTAATAAATATAACAATTTCTTCGTCTTATTAATTAGGTTATTTACTTTCACTTTCTTTTATATTTTCCCGTCCTTGTAAAATAAATTCAATTATTTACGATTGAACTTTTCAATTTCAATATAATTTTCCTAAATTAGTCATTTGGTTTTGCGTTGAATTGATCAATATATTTGGAAGTATGTTCTTTGCCTCACTAATATATGAATTTCACTAATTAAAGAAACTTCTTTTCATTAAAGTTATTTTGTCATTCGCCTTCTAGTTGATTGTGTTGTTGCTCAGTAAAACCAATGATATAATCATGTTAACTAATTCATAGTATATAAACTCTAAAGCAAATTCCAAAACTTTCGAAGGATTTTGAGAATTTAAAGTGAAATAAAATTTGGTTTTGCAAATAAGAACTAATGGTTTTCGTTTTCTATATTGTTTGATGAATGAAGGGAATCTTGCCATATTAAATGGATGGTTTGAACTAAGTCCAGGCTAGTCAAAATAATTTGTTTAAGCAAATGACCCAATTAATAAATGATTTTTGTTGGGCTTAAAATAGACCATAACTGAATTTTTCAACTCTAACCAATTTTTAATAGTTTTTTCTCGTTATTTGTGCAATTACCATGGAAAGTAATTTTTCTTACAACTATATTTATTATGTCCAAGATAAGAGTATGGTCTTTAATAAGGAATTCCATAGTTATTAAGGATTCTCAAGAAGAGGAGGATAACTTTTATTTAGGAGACTAGATGAGTAGTTATGTAGATGTGTATTAGTTATAGTACTTGGGAGGAATAGGAATAAGTAGGCATCTTAGTGTTACTGAGGAGCATTTTAATATCAATTTAATTTGCAGCTTTCTATTATAAGTTTGTAAGTATCTATACATACTATTTGAGGTGAGCATGTGGCATGCATTTCTCATTCTTAATATGACATTTCTTCCACTGCAAATTGCCATTAATCATGATGATAAAGGTTGTTGTGAACGTTGGAGTCTTAGCCGTTGGTGTCTCTTGCGATTACTTCTCCATTATTCTTCCTTTATTACTCTTTGTAGCCTATGTAACATATGGAACTCCGAAGGCCATTATTCCTATACATTGCTAGAAAGACTTCTTGTAATATAAATAGTGGTGATCTTCATTTGGTTTAGAACACACAACACACAAGACAGAATCATAGAGTAAAAGAGTTAGTCTAAAAGAGAGTTCTTATTAGTTGAAGGGAGGTGTTCTTTTTTTGTGGAGCATTGGACTCAACTCTTGCCCAGAGTTGTTAAGTTATACTTTGTGAAGACTGTTGTATCCTAGATGGGACAAGTCAAAGAGGACTACTGCTGGACCGGTGAAAACATTTGCTGCAGTGGGCTTGAATCTCCTTAAAGAGAGCGAGATATCCGCGCCTCATCCCGAAAAGATTTTATTTCATCATTTCATTTTCAGTTGTAATCTTGTAAGGAGATTCAATATGGCTACAATTGAAGAAATCGTGGATGTCAATATGGGAGACCTTAACAAGCCATTTCGGTTCAATGGTAACTATTTTAAGAGACGGAAGGGTAAAATACTTTTCTACTTAAGTCTTCTCAATGTTTCTTGTGTGTTAACTGAGAAGAATCCTAATAAAGAAGACATCACCTCTCTGAATGATGATGAAACTATTTCTCATCTAGAGAAAACGGAAAAGTACGACGGTGATTCCTATAAGTGTCGGTATTATATTCTTAATTGTCTGTCTGATAATTTTGTGATTATTATGGTAGAACTTACTCTAGTGCAAACAAAATTTGGAAAGCATTGCAGAGTAAGTATGATACCGAAGACTCTGGAGTAAAAAAATATGTGGCTAGTAGATTTTTTTGTTTTCAAATAGTGGACAACAAATTAGTGGTAGATCAAACTCAAAACTTCATCATGATTGTTGGAGAGTTTAGGTCCGAAGAGGTTAAAATGGAGATAACCTTATTGTTTGTGGCATAATATATAAACTTCCACCTTCCTGGAAGGAATTTTAAAAAAACTATGCGCCACAAACAAAAAGAAACTTCTCTTGAAACCTTGATAATGAAAATCCGCATGAAAGAAGAAGCAAGGGGCCAAGATGTACTTCTACAAATAGAAGAGAACAAATATCATAACGAAGGTAAATTTAATTACTTCGAATTGCTACTCCTGAAACTCAGAAAAGTACTTCTTTGAAGCTTAAGAAGAAAAAACTCAAGAAAAATAATGGTAGACCTCCTAAGGAAAATAATGATGAAAATCACCAAACACAAAATCAACAAGTTCAAGAAAAGGGACCATGCTTTGTTTGTGGCAAGAGTGGACATATTGCTCGATTTTGCAGATTCTAGAATCGTTGTCCTAACTCTCAGGCAAACGTTACCGAAGAACCTATTGTGGCGGTGATTACCAACATAAACATGGTTGAGAATATTGATGGATGGTGGGATGATTCTGGTGCAAAACGTCATGTCTGTTATGACAAATACTGGTTTAAAAAATATACTCATTTTGAGGATCCCAAAACCATCATGCTTGGTGATTCTCAAACTACTCTAGTGCTTGAAAAGGGAGATGTCAAATTCTGTTTTACTTCTGGAAGGGTATTAACTTTAAAAGATGTACTTTATACTCCTTCCATGAGAAAAAAATTTGATGTCTAGTTTTCTTCTTAATAAAGTAGAATTTAAACAGATTATTGAATCTGATCAATATGTAATAGTGAAGAAATGTGGGGAAGGGGTATGCATGTGATGAGATGTTTAAGTTGAATGTTGAAATGAATAAAACTTCTACTTCTGTTTATATGCTTTCTTTTAACAATTTTGGGCATGCTCGTTTGTGTTATATTAATGATCGTTATGTTGGAATCATGAGTAATTTAGGATTAATCCAAATGGTTAAAAAGAATTTTTAAAAGTCTGAGACTTGTAGTAAAGATAAACTCACTAAAAGGTCTCATTTTCAAGTTGAAAGAAAAACTGATTTGTTAGAATTAGTTCATATTGATATTTGTGACATTGGTGGAATTCTAACTAGTGGAGGTAATAGATATTTTATCAGTCTTATTGATGATATTTTAAGTTTACATATGTTTACCTGATGAAAAATAAAAGTGATGCTTTTGAAAATTTCAAAACATATCTCTATAAGGTTGAAAATCAGTTCGGAAGAAAAATAAAAAGAACTAGAAGTGATAGAAGCCATGAATATGAATCAAATGAGTTTAATTCTTTGTTAGATTATTGGAAATAATTCATGAAACTACTCCTCCTTACTCTCCTTCGTCTAATAAAGCAGCAGAAAGGAAAAATAGAACCTTGGTTGAATTGACTAATGCCATTCTTATTGAGTCACATGGACCTTTGAATTTTTGTGGTGAAGCTATTTTAACCGCTTGTTATCTGTTGAATCGTGTGCCTCATAAAAAGTCAAAAACTAGCACCTTTTGAATTGTGGAAAGTTTACAAGCCAAGTTTGGGATATCTAAGAGTTTGGATTGTCTAGCCTTTGTGAGGCTAATGGATCCCAATATAACAAAGTTGGGTAAGAAAGTTGCTACTTGTTCTTTTCTTGGTTATTCTTCAAATAATACAACCTATATATTTTTTAATCTTGAAGATAATATTGTGATAGAACCAGGTGATGCTATTTTTCATGAAAATAAATTTCCTTTTGATAATAAAAGTAATGAGGGTCAAAGAGATGAACAAAATATTTTGTCACTACTTAGTTCTTCTACTTCTACTTTGAAAAATAAAGAAGTTAATGATTTTAAGTTAAAACGAAGTAAAAGAGATAGAGTAGAAAAAGATTTTGGTCCAGATTTTTATGTGATTAATGTTGAAAATGACCTCTAACTTTGAAAGAAGCATTATCATCACATGATTCTATTTTTTGGAAAGAGGTTGTAAATGATGAAATGGAATCTCTAATTTCTAATAAAACGTGGAATCTAGTTGATTTACCACCGGATTGTAAAACTATTGGTTGTAAATGGGTCTTACGAAAAAATTGAAATCGGATGGATCTATTGATAAATACAATGCTAGGCTAGTTGCAAAAGGTTCTAAACAACTAGAAGGCCTAGAATTTTTTGATACTTTTTCTCTGATAACAAGAATTACATCCCTAAGACTTCTAATTGCTACGACTGCAATTTTTGATTTGCAAATTCATCAAATGGATGTAAAAAATGCTTTTCTAAATGGAGACCTAAATGAAGAAATTTATATGGATCAACCTGAGTGTTTTTTTGAAGTAGACCAAGAAGACAAAGTATATAAACTTACTAATCCCTATATTGCTTGAAACAGGCACCAAAGCAATGTAATAAAAAATTTGGTTCCTGCATGATTGAAAATGGTTTTAAAACAAATGAGTGTGATAAGTGCATCATCATAAGCCTTGGAATAATTCACATGTGATTATTTTGCCTATATGTTGATGATTTGTTGATATTTGGCTCTAACATGAATGTTATGAAACTAAAAATGTTCTTAGAAGTCATTTTGATGTGAAAGATCTCGGTGAGGCAAATTTTATTCTTGGAATAAAAATAACAAGAACATGTGAGGGAATTTTCCTTGACCAGTCACATTATGTTGAGAAAATTTTGAAAAAATAAAACTTTCATGATTGCAAGCATGTTGCTACTACTTTTGATTTAAGTGTTCACGTATTTCCCGTTGAAAGTGAAAATGATGTCATAAATCAAAAGGAATATGCTAGTATAATAGGAAGTTTGAGATATGTGATTGATTGCACTAGGCTTGATATTGTGTATGCAGTAGAGTACTAGGCAAGTTTACAAGCAAGCTATGTATTGAACATTGGCATGCTGTAACAAGAGTTATGAGATATTTAAATTGGAACGAAAAATTGTGGTTTGTTCTTTAAAAAATATCCTGTTGTACTTGAAGGGTTCTGTGATGTGAATTGGAACACTTTAGGAGGTGATTCATGTTCTACTAGTGGTTATGTTTTTACTTTAGGTGGTGGTGCTATCTGTTGGAAATCAAACAAGCAAACGATAATTGCTAACTCTACCATGGAGGCTGAACTAATTGCTTTAGGTTCAGCTAGTGAGGAAGCGAATCGGTTAAGAAATTTGTTGTTTCAAATTTCTTATTTTTAAAAATCAATTTCTCCTATTTTAATTCTTTGTGATAGCACCGTTGCAATTAGTAGAGTTCAAAACCGTTACTACAACAATAAATCTAGACCTATAAGGAGGAAACACAGTAATGTAAGATCGTATTTGACTACGACTAATGTTGATTATGTCAAATCTTTTGATAATCTTACAGATCCTCTTACTAAGGTCTTAAGAAGAGAAAAGGTCTGGAACACATCAAGGGGAATGAGATTGAAGCGTACAAATTCTTGAGTCATATATGAGGAAACCCAACCTAGGGACTAGAGATCCTATAACCAGGTTCAAAGAGAAAAACTAATCATATGATGACTTATTGTGAAAAATGCACTATATTGTTAATTCCTCCCTATGATGTGAGTGGCATTGTTTCCTTTAGTCTGTGAAGGTTGAGTTGATAAAACTCTTAATGAATATCTGTAGCCCGTACGGGTGGAGTGTTAATCTTACATGAGCACTCTCGACAGATTTCACCTATGTGATGTGTGGAAGTAGGTCATTTCCTATGAGAGTGAGGCTTATTCTTAAATGCACTCATGAAACCGGGATAACACATGGCCATAACGTGCTGGGTTTAAAGCTCATGTCAACACCTTGATTACTATGTGTGAGGAGTGACATTTTATTTCCCTTATGTAGTCATAGTTCAAGTCTGAGACGACTACGACTCTGGAGTAAAAGTTACTGTTTCACTAAGTGGAGGTTCAATGCAGAGCGCACCTTCATTATGCATGGTAGTCTTCCTTCAACTTATAGACTCTTTTAATTAATATTAATAAGAGTGGGGGATTGTTATTGAGGAGCATTCTAATATTAATTTAATTTGCATCTTTCTATTATAAGTTTGTAAGTTTGGCAGTATCTATATATACTATTTGAGATGATCATGTGGCATTCAGTTCTCATTCTTAATATGACATTTTTTCCACTGCAAATTGCCATTGATCATGATGATAAAGGTTGTTGTGAACGTTGGAGTCTTAGCCGTTGGTGGCTCTTGTCGTTACTTTTCCATTATTCTTCCTCCATTACTCTTTGTAACCTATGTAACATATGTAACTCCTAAGGCCATTATCTTCACTATTTACTACCTCCATTATCTTTCTATTGATTTCCAGGAAGACTTCTTGTAGTATAAATAGTGATGGTCTTCATTTGGTTTCGAACACACAACAAACAAGAGAAAATCATAGAGTGAAAGAGTTAGTCTAAAAGAGAGTTCTTATTAGTTGAAGGAAGGTGTTCTTTTTTGTGGAGCTTTGGACTTAACTCTTGCCCAAAGTTGTGTATATCCCAATCACAAATTAGAAGGACAAAGGAGCAGTCAGAATAAAACAATGTTTCTGATGTTTTAGCTAACAAAAAGAAACAAAAAGAACAAAAAATCACAAGGATTATTAGATTAAAAATGAGGATCTTACTTGGCAGCTTTATGGGTTAATTGCAGTTGTATAAACTCCTTGTGGTTCAATCTGCATTGAGCATGTAATTACTTAGAAAAATCAACATTTTTCGATGAGTTCGAGATTGGTAAGTTTTGGATCTACGCCTTACCCTGAGATACGATTGTGACAATGGGTGTCGAGTTGAAGAAGAACTCATTGAGAAGATACTTATCATATGAAGGTGCAATCTTACATCCACAATCTCTTGAACAATGAGACGGACAAGGACACTGTATTGGGGAAGTCGGAGCACTCCTAGAGCATTGCATTTTGGGTGTTATATGTGTAATAAAGTTGAGGCCTTTGATAGGAGTTTATGAAGGAAACGTATTAGGGTAAGCGGTTAGTTAGATTGTTGAATTGTCTCACTTTTTATTTTACACTAAGAGTCGCGGTATTAGTTTGGTTATTAGTGATAGAATTTTATGCTTCCAATATTGTTTTGTCTTATTATGGCTATTGTTTAGGATGATTTGATAGGTTATCTGCAGATTTGACAGGACTTCCTATATTTTGTATTTCTTTCTATATAATGTGTTGGTCTATATTTTTATTCAAACGGGGGTCTATCGAAAACGACTTTGTACCTTCGTGGTAGTTGTAGGATATGTGTATACACTTTATCCTCTCAGGCCCCACTTTAATTGATTTACACTAGGTATCTTATTGTTGACTATATACGTTTTAACAAGTTCATTTATGAATCATTTTGAGCTAAATATTTAGTTTATATCAATTGAATTTTAATCATGTATACCTTAATATCTGCCCAAATTTACCCGCATGAAATATGCCTAACTAAACACGTTCAAATTGGGTAAATTAAATTTTCATGAACTAATTTTTTCACCTATGTAAACATTCTTCAAAATATATAATTCATATGAGGAATAAAGTGTATGTTGTTCAAAATCGAAGTGGGAATTTAAAATTTTAAGCAAAGGTGGAAGGAGAAGATAATTTTCACAATTTTTTTAAAGAAAGGCTTAATTTGGTCCTTCAATTATTATAAAATTCTAATATCTTGCTCAGTACCTAAACCTACAGTTGATTGGAATGTGCACTTTTGATTCCTTTTGTTTGTGAATGTTCCCAAATTTAACATAGTGATTAGTTGTACAATTACTTAATTTTTATGTGTTATGTTAAATTTGTATTGTTGCTCAACATTTGATTATAATATAATTTTAAAAGTATTTTATACAACATATGTCATACATAAAATTACTAGAAACACACATTCTGATTACTTAAAACTAAATATGATTCGTCAAATATTACATGGATCAAAATCATAATATACCTATATTTTAGAGGTGGAAAATGCTACTTGTCCAAAAACTACTAATATTTCTTTCTCTTTCTACAATTTATTATTAACTCATGATATCTTATTTTTATGTGATTCATTTTTGTATATATATTTCATCAGACTAAAAATGAGAGATCCATTAACAATGATCTTAGAAATTTTTTTGAAAGATTTCTTTGTGAGAATAACGCAATGAAAGAGGCAATGGAGAAAACAATGTGTCCAAAGTGTGATGGACCACCCATTGGAAAAGAAGATAGGACCCGTATATTTAAAATGGAAAACCAAAGGTTGGGAACAAGTAATCCTTTTACTTATACTATTTATTTTAGTTTATTTATTTTGCTATTTATATATTTATCTTAAAAGAATTACTTATATATAACAAAAGACGAGGGAGATTCGTGATTTGAACTCGATAGACCAATCCGGGATTTAAGGCATTAGGCACCTAACTCAACATATACTTAGAATTTTTGATGAAGGGGGTTAGATTTACGACTATTGCATTGGACCGATGGATAAGAGAGCTAAGCTGGCTAAAACAGCACTTGGGCGCCCTACATTCTTTTTTTGAAGTTTTCGTCATTTTTACATATATATGTCTACATTCCACCTTTACGATATCTATTGAGGTGGATGCAGATTATAGACACCGAGTTCATTTGAATCCCGTAATTTTTACACAAAAGATAGATACATGAAAAAAAACAGTAATTTTTTTAAAAAAATATTGTATCTGGATCCATAATTTTATAAATACAATGAATTAAGCTTTATTTGCCTACTACAAAGGCTTGTGACATCTACTCCTTACATGATGTCAATCTAAATTTGTGGATGTCCTAATGTGGGTACTGAAAACTAGGCGAAAATAACCTCCACCCACCAAAAAAAGTGTTAAATACCTAAAATGTATGAACCCGTTAAGTTTAGATCTTGAATTCATTTCTGCCCCATATGTATGAGCTGCGAGTTGCACCCGCCCTAGACAAGAGAGATAAGTTGAATGAAAAGAATTTAATTTATATATATTTATAAAAACTTAATTATGTACTCTTATCCTTTTAGGTTCTCAAATCCTTTTTATTATGAATAATGCATACATGTTACTATGAGTTAGTTAACTTAACAATTTTTTTTGCAGTATGAAAGAGTATCAAAACTCATATTAAGTGTTCCTGAAAGGCCTTCTGTGATGATTTCAAATTTAGCACCATCAAAATCAACTCTTGGATATCCTCAACCCTTTCGTTAGGAAAATAATACTGATAATAATTTTCAAGCCCATTCAATAAATACTAATAATATTCCAATAATGTCTCCATCACAACAAGAACACTACGAACTTCATTATGATGATAGGAAAAAAACAAAATGTTTGAGATTGTTGTGACTTCTATGAATGAAATGGTTGAACTTTGGAAAAGAAATGATCAAATTTGGGTAGATTCATCAAGGGGAGGGAGGTGTTCTATTCATCGTGAGATTTATGAAAGAACATTCCCAAATCTAAATCGACCTTATTACCAATCATCGGCTACTCGAATTGAATCATCAAAGGATTGTGAAGTTCTGTCAATGACTGCAAGTGAGTTGATCCTTGATACAATAAGTTTCTTGAACTCTTTCATGTTATAATTGTTCAACTCATATGTGTGATTACATGCTTTGGCCCTAGAATGATGTATGGCTTTAGAACGTATCCAGTACTAGGATTTAAGTCTTGGTTTGATATATCTATCTATCTATCTATCTATCTATCTATACATACATACATACATACATATACATACATATATATATATATATATATATATATAGGT
>NC_028645.1:58498790-58516957 GCF_001406875.1 Solanum pennellii | reverse complement strand
TATATATATATATATATATATATATATTGTGCATGTGCTAGTAACTTAATTTTGGAATTGATTTTTGAAAAGTAGCTAGTGTTTGAGAATTCGTTGAAAACTTACTATTTTTGATATGGAATCATACCATGTTAGTATCATGAATTTCGAACTTGAGCATGTGAAAGATCAAATATTGAAAAGTTGCATATTTTATCTCCTCTAGTGGAAGCTAGAGATTTTTTCTTCATACGTTGTTGTAGACAATTTGATCCAACAACATGGATTATGATGGATGTTTCTTATGATCCATTCAATGAGATTCAAAGTGGTGTACGTTCTTATTCTTGGAAGTTTCTTTCTAGTTGTGTAATTCAAGATATGGGTAATCGCTAAAGTAAGGTATGAATCATTTCATCTCCCTAATATCACTATTTATATAAAAGGAAAAATATGTGCCTTAAATTCCCTCTACACACGAGGTCCAATTTACTAGTGTCTATTATATGTATTCTTATCTTGCACTTGTTCATGAGATTGTTTCCACAACTCAAACATGTAACATCTATATCACTATTTATATGAAACTTAGTTTTCAAAGAGTATGCTACGAGAGGTAAATATTTACTGGTACCTATCTCATGATGTATATTGTTCTTACAATATGATATAAGAATCAAACAATATTTATTCTCAGTAAATCCGGTTTTGGATCCTCATGTTATGTTGCTAATTCATACTCCAAATGATCAGCGTTGAAACGTGCATCATGGGTTGTTTTGACTCTCCCCATATCAGTATAGAAAATGATCTTTTGTCAGTTTTTAGACTTGGAAAATATCCAACAAACTCATAAGTTATATTTTATGATTGATTTAGATTCAGTAGTCATTTTTAACATGTTAGGAGTCGTCAGACCTATTATATTCTTCATATAACAATGTGGAACTCCACTTCAACAGTTCCAAAATGCCCCCCTCTCGACCTCAATCTTGTTTTTTTGCTAGCTTGAGTTCATAACTTTATTATTTATCAAAACGTAGAGTAATCAACCACTTTTTTTGGAATCTGCTCAAGCACCCCAATCCTACCGCCATAAAGCCATTCGTATAGTGCAGGAGCGCTCACACAACTCATACTATGGTGTTCATGTCCCAGATTTTTGAATCTGAACGTGTGAGGATTAATATTTATATCCTCATATGGTCCTAATTAGTCCTTGCCTTACAACATCCGCTGCTACAAAACACGAGTTTTCAACATACCTTCCTAATTATTTTCCAACGAGCTAATTATTTTGATTATGTTTTCTGGATTATTTTTACTCTTGCGGGTAACTTGGGTGGAACATGTTCAAGAATATGAAAAAAATCAAGTACATCATATCTTTAGAGACTTGTAGTGTGATCGTCAAACATACGGAGCTAAAAGATGGATCGTTACAGTTCAAAGGATCTCTGAGAGATATATTTGGCCTTGGGTGCAATATGCCCTACTAGGCATGATTTTAAAGGAGGTTTGATTTTATATTCCTTTTTTATTTATTTACTACCTTTTTTAGATTTTAATTTATAAGGTAAGATAACGATATATGCAAATCTTTCATCACTTCAAGGCGGTTTTCATTAAAAATATAAACCTTTTATAAAAATAAAACCATCTTTAGAGGTATGTTTCAATATATATATATATATATATATATATATATATATATATATATATATCTTAAGTTGTGAATTTATCTAATTTTTCAACAAAATATGTGAAATTATATTGGACCTTTATTACGGGCCTTAAGATATTATAGTCCTCTCTCAGATTCATCCCTATTTTCTCTTGGATACATTTGTTTCCTCTCGGATACATATCTATCCCTTCTCGAATTCATCCCTTCCCCGAAGTAATATGTCATTTGCAATGTATTGGACAACTTAGGAATATATTCGAGAGGAATGAAAAATTTGAGATTTTTATAATTGAGAAAACTTCTCGGATATGATGTAATTAGCCACAAAAGATATGAAATTTATGTACTTTATACTATTTTTTTTCTTTAGTAAACAACTTGAATATATTACTTTATAATCTATTTCAAATAGTCACATGACATAAATTTGTCGTTTATAACCTAAATTGAGAAAGTTTAATTCTAAAAAATTCTTTGCATCAAGAGAATAGAGAATTGTGTTAGATTATGTGTTAAAATATCTCATGCTCAAGGAATAGATAAAATATTGATATCTTTGAAAAAAATTCATCGGTCTTCATATATATTTGCAAGTGGTATCTATTTTTCACTATGTTATTATCTTCGTTCTATGATATTTGCACATAAGATTTGCAACTGATAAAATACTAATCATTGATCAATCAATTCGTAACGATTGTTTTAAAGTCTTTCAAATCTCCATTGCTTCAACATAAGTATAATGTATTTGTATTTGACTTTGTCGATGAATTTTGTGATACCTGTTATTATTGTTTTCCATAAACAGAAATACTTAAAAAATTGATTTCTAACTTCACAAAAACAAAAACAATCAAGAAAGCAACTTTATTTCTATATATAATAACAATTATCGTAATGTTATATTATTTAAGCATTTATAAAAGAAAATAATTTTGCCTCCACAAAAACAAAAAACAATCATGAATGAAACTTTATTTCTATAACCAATAACAATTATCGTAATATTAAATTCTAAATTACATTAATTAATTTTTCTTTTTGATACTACACTTAACATCATGTCGTAAAGAATACTCTAAAGCTGACCCCCCACAAAATATTCGATATACTTTTTTTCAGGTTGTGTTTTTTCTAATTTATTTATTTTTTAGTTTTTTCTTCCTCTATATTTCTAAACAAAGTCTTTTCTATTGACATTTTCTTTTGTTATTCTTCTTTATTTTTTAACTACTCCTTTTCTTTATTTTGAATTTCAATATTCATTAGGATTTGAATGTTAAACATTGACCTTGTAAAATTTCCTATGTTACATAGTTTATCATATTTGATATTAAGAAAATATAAAATTGATTTTTTTTAATTTTATGATCTTTCAAATGAATTACAATATCAAATTATTGATTTCTTGATAGTCAAACATTGTTCATTCAAAGTTATAAAATTTGATACTTTCTTCAAATCATTTAAAAATTACTGATACGTCATTTCAAAGATTATTTTAATAATCAAAATACGAATTTATTGGTCATAATATGTAACATAATATTAAAAATATGTTTACGCTATATTCCTTTAAAGTATTTCTAGGAACAAAATATTAACTATTCAAACACATTTTATTTAAGTTAGATCAAAATTTTCTTTCTAAAATATGTCAAAACACATTTATTATTGCTTGTAAGAAGTTAATCAAGTAATAGAAACTCTTCATTTAAATAAAATTACAATAATATCCTTATGGACCCATAACAAAAGTTAAGACTTGTATAGATTCTTCTAGATTTTCATTTTGACAATTAATTATACAATCATTATTTTACCCTTAAGTGATGCTAAAATTACTAAAATGTCATTGCTCGTCTTTCTCATGGCTTTTCTATATATATATATATATATATATATATATATATGGAGCAATAAAAATGGTAGTATTTCTTATTGTTTATGAAAAGTCATTTTCGTTCACAATCATGTCACATTTGAACATTATACTGACACTTTAACGACACTCCGACATTATTTTCACCTTTAACATGTAAATATGTTATCATACATTCTCACCCATTAATATTTTTTGTCAATCTTCAATAGATTTTTTTTTCTAGAAAATGTATTCACTCTCCAACCAAATACTGAAAATAAAAATAGAATTCCTAAAATAGATTTTTTTACATAAACCTAAAAAAACACGCCCTTACCTGTTTTTTCTTATTAGTATTGTGAATTGTCACTTTCCTTATATTTTATCTTTCGATTTTAGTATTACATGTTGTCTCCTTGGCTCCAATTATATCATACTAGTTGTTTTATACATACGAATGTTGATATACTTTATTTGAATGAGAATATATAAAATATAACACATATGTTACATATATATGTTGTTGTAATACTTGTATTCTATTTTTATTTTCAATGTTTAACTATCTTGGCTGAAATATACAATACAAATATCTCAAAGGATGGTGAAGAGCTTTTTGAAATTCTAAGCAAGACAGACAACTTAGATTTTCCAACTTTATCACGGTTCAACCGCGGAGATAGAATTTCAATAAGAAAAAATGAAAAAATTATCCAACCATTAGGCTTTATTGCCAATGCTGCTACTTCTTTGTGGCTTCCTCTTTCATTCCATGATATCTTCAATTTTTTGAAAGATGACAAGACAAGAAGTCAGATATGTACTCAAACCTCTTTATACTAATAACGATTGTTCAAATAATTTGTTTAGTTGTTACAACGAAATATTATTATTGAGAATATAATTTGCATATATTGATATCGGTTTCAAATAAAACTTTGATGTTATATTTAATTGGCCAAAGGTATTTCAAAAGCAGCCTATATTCAATTGTACATTCTATCCTCTCTAGATCTCACATTATGGAATTACACATGATATGTTATTGCTATAATATATTATATGTGAAATATTGTCATAGGAAATGATTGTCATAATAATGTAATAATACAAAAAAAGATATTACACTTTTAATCCCTATATGACTTGTTAATCAAAGGACCCCTATAAATACTCACATATAAATTGACTTTTTTCAATCCTTGTGTAGATTTTTATGTGAAACTCTCAAATATTTCAATAAATATCATAATTTTAAATTAAAAATAGAATGAGTTCAATGTTAATTTTTTTTTTAAACCATTAAGTTGAAGTCTTGAATTTGATTGATATGCTAATATTGTGTTTCCATGTTATATTATCTACATGTGTCCTAGCCTTGACGTTAATTGTACACATTATTTTAAACAATGCTCAGCGTACAAACTTAAGTTTAGAAATTAAATTATGATACTGTTTATTGTTTGATTTTTTTTTCCAGTGGAATATTTTGACTACTGGGAATGATGTGATTGAGTTAGCTCAAAGTACTAGCAGGAGCTCTTCCAGGAAATAGAATTACAATCATTCACGTATTTTTCATATTTATTATATTTATAGTTTTCTATTTTATGCCTAAAAATAGTCTTCACGACCTAGTAATTTACGGATATAGTCTTTACGACCTAGTAATTTACTGAGTTTCACTTTTTGCCTAAGTGTGAAACAGGTTGCCTAACGTGTTTCAACAAAGCAGTAAGGACAATACGTACTAAAAACACAATACTTTTTACGTGCAAACACCCGGTTCAAAAGGTGTAAAAACCACGACCTGTACCCTTACAAGATTTAACTCCAACTTCACTAAGATCTCATTTGTTTTTATTAAGATTAAGATGTCTGAATCTGAATACACATCTGAATATTAAGATATGCATTAAGATCTAGACGCGTAAATCTGAATAAACACCTAATGTTATGATGTTGTCTCTGAATCTGAATACCCTATTATTAGGACTGTTTATTTTCAATATCTGAATGTACATATGAAATTAAACGTTATATCAATAAAATATTAAAAAAACCTCATTTTAGTAATATAATTTTTTTTTAGAAAATAATATTTTGCACATTTTTATCGTAATAAGGTAATATGATTTATCTATTAAAAATTTAACATTAAGTTACATCATTAATATGACTATTCATTACACTTAAAAACTTTGAGAATCTAATATAATGCCATGTAAAATAGTTTTATAGAGTAGTAATATAATGTTTATGGAAACGTTTTATTTTATAATGGACAGTTGTTATCAAATAATTAATACATTTTTATTTTCTCAAACTGTGCTAAATATTATATCATGAATGCTTATCAATTCAAATATATTGATTAATTTATGAAAGCAAAAGACGTATATTAAGTTAGTAAGAATAAAGAAAATTATAACAGTAAGCATATATATTTAATATTTATTAAATAAGAAAAAATCTTTTATGAGTTGTTATGATGTAGTTAAATTAAGATAGGAGTCTAATTTTTGAGTCTGAATGGTGTTAAGAGTGTGTTACGATCTGATTCATTCAGATGTATTCAGACACATTAAGAGGCTTGTAAGAAAATTAAAAAAAATAAACTTAATGAAGTGAATCTGAATAATTAAGATTCAGTCCTAAAAAACAAACAAATGAGGTCTAAATCAACTACGAGCCTCCATAAAAGATAGATTACAAACTTTGCAACCTATCTTAACTTCAAGTTATGGATTTGCACTACAACTCTTGTAATCCTATGAACTAACTCTAATTCCTAATCTTCAACACAAACCTCCCAAGGTATGTGTTTCCAACTATTCAAGTTATTATGTCACTCCCTGAGCCTACTGGGACTGGCACCGGAGACCATTGCTGGTTTCCAAGCGAACCCTTGACCTGACTTACTCAACTCAACAGAAGACTAAACTCAACTTAGTAAGCTATTGTGGAATTTGTGTGTGAAGAAATATAGATTATGGGTGAAATGGGTGCATCAATATTATGGGAAGCAAGGGACCTTATGGGGGATAGAAGCACCGCAAGTTTCTTGGATGGTGAGGAAAATACTCCAAATGCATCATTAGCTTGAAAGCATTGGATGGAATGAGATATCAATAAAACAGATGGACAGGTTCTCTATCAAAAAATTATACACAACTATGAGGGGAGAGTATCAGAAGGTTGAGTGAAGAAGACTACTCTGCATAATGTTGCATGCCCAAATTGGATTTTTATATTATATTTAGCAGTCCAAAAAAGGTTACTCACAAGAGACAGATTGGCTACATGGGGGTGTATAGAAGGGGTGCAGTGTGTGTTGTGTGAAGCTGAAGATGAAAGTCATAATCACTTATTCTTCCAATGTATATTCACAGCTCAGGTGTGGCAAAAAATTCTACTCTGGTTAAATATACAAAGAGAGGTTTGTGGATGGGATGAGGAAGTGTTGTGGGCAAATACTAACTGCAAAGGTAAACAAGCAAGAGCTAAGGTTTATAGGATGGCAGTGGCTGCAAGTGTTTATGTTATATGGCAGGAGAGGAATCAACAGATTTTCAAGCAAAAAATTAGAACTCCTGAAATGTTGATAAGGAAGATAGTCCAAGAAATGCATATACGAGGAAGACAATGGCCAAGACTTGATCAAGTGTTACAATCCCTGAATGCATATCCTGTTTAGTGTCAAGGTAGTCTGTTTGAAGATGTTAAGCATTGTGAAAACTTGTTAGTTAAGTATGAAGTATAGTTAGTTGATGCAAGGCTGGGGTTGTCCAGCTTGCACTTCGGGTTTTTTTTTCTCTGTTATGTAATTCTCACTTTGGTAATAAAATCGTTTGTTTACAAAAAAAAAAAACATATTCAAAACAAATACTTCATATAATATCTGGCCAAAATGACAATTAAGACTCAGCAAGTAAACAAATTCAAAATTGAAATACTAACTGTCTACGAAACCTCTAAACTGACTGAAGATGGATGTTGGGATAGACCCCACACATCCTAAAACTAAAATACTAAAGCAATGAAATGGATGTCCTCCGGAATGCAAGAGGCTCACCACTGACTCTGGAGTTCAATCTGGATCAACGAAGCGCTGCGTGCTGATCCTGTTTACCCACGTCTGCATCATAAAACGATGCAGGTCAACTGGCATCAGTACATTGAATGTACGAGTATGCAAGTGTTAATACTAAGAACAACTATTAAGGCTGGCAATTGGATAGGACCGGATCAACAAGATTTTCTTACTGTAACCAGGTCTTACCGGAATCAGTTTTACCAGATAAAACCCAAAGTTTCCGCCTGGTCCCTTAGTAAATAGATAGGAACCGGGTTGGACCGGACCGGAACCGGGTCTTACCGGTTCAACCGATACCGATAATTTTTTTTAAAATTTTAATTATTATATAATATTATATTATTAATTAATAATATTAAAGTAAATTTTAAAGTTAAAAGTTTATATTGGATTTAAAGTTTTAAATTGAATTTAATGTTTAAACTTTAAAGTTTAAATTGTGCTTAAAGTTTAAACTTAAAACCTTAAAATTCACTTTTATATTAATGTTTAAACAATAAAAAGATATTAAAATTATTAACAATTAAATTGTTAAAATGACATGAATTAAATCATCACTATTCTCACTAAATATTTCATCTATTTGGTCTTCTATTTGGCTACTTAATATTGGTAGTCTGGTGTTTATTCTTTCGGTATTGACCCAATATCGAAACAACACAGAGATTTCCAAACTATCCTTTGCTAATGAATATCGATGATCTCCAATCATAAATATCGTCGCACTAAAGGCTTTCTCCGAAGCGACCGATGATGCTTGAATAGCTAGCACATCTCGAACAATCCTAACAACGGTCGGAAATAGATGTGAAGGGAATGAAAAAGGCAAACAACAAACAACAACCATTTTAGCTAATTCTCTACGATTTTTTCCTTTACTATACATGCGCTGTGTGCTTCTACTAGCCGGGTTAAACATATTTAATACACCTTGAACCATATTAGAACCTCCAACTTCCATAGATTTTTCGGGTATGGGTGTTCCATTTCTATTAGCTATTTCTATATCATCTAGGCAAACAAATTCTTTGTTACACTTTCATAAATGTGTTCTTAATCATCCGTTCTCCCTTGTGTACCACTAGTTACATCTTTCATGATCAATTTACATTTAGTGCAAGTAACAGTAGTTTTTGCCTCATTTTGTAATAAAAATCTCCATACTAAAGATCTTTTAACACGTACAGCGACAACATTTGAAAAAGTAGGTTAAGGGGAGACTTCATCTTGTTCCGATAATTCGGTAACCGTACTAGTAGGGGTTCGGGTCTCTTCATCTTCCTCATTTATTTTTACTTCTTCATCTAATTCTTCTCAAAATTAGTAAAACATCTATTTAAAGTCTCACGATCCACTTCATTTTCGGAATTAAATTCAATAGGTGTTGGTGACATAAAACAAATTTCATTAACATGAGTATAATCATTAGTATTAACTATAAATCTAGGTGACAAATTTTTAGAACTAGAACTACTAACTCCTCCCCTATTATTTTTTCTTTCAAACATTGGTCTTTTACCACTTTTTCTTTCCGAATTCATGTTCAAGTTTGAAATAATTAAATATTATGACAAAAATCAAGATAATATAATTAAAAAATAAACTAACTTAATTAATAAACAAATAAAAAATTAAAGTTGGAACAAATGTACCAAACGTCTACATAAAAGTTGACGTATAATCAAAGCTGAAATTGAGAGATGCCTATTGAAGCTTCGGATTTACTTCAAATAAATCTATGAAATCCAAACTCCAAGTCAATATCACAAAATAATAATTATGAATTTATGAGAGATTTAAATTGAGTGATTGTATAAGATGTTAATGAAATAGTTTGTGAATTTGTGATTTTAATTGAAAAAAAATTATATTTATAGTGTAAAGGGGTTAGAGAGGGGCGAGTTTTTTTAGCCGTTTTGGGCCCCAACCAAACGGCTACAAGGGCCCAACGTTCACATTAAAAAAACAAAATAAATTAAAACCTGTTGAACCGGTTCTTACCGGACCGGAACTGGTTCAACCGAATAAAAACGTAGGTTCCGATTCGGTACCTAGTCCAGTACCCTAGAAGACAAATTTAATCGTCACCAGATGAACCACTATGGGAACCAGACAGGAACCAATCTGGACCGAACAAAAACCGATCCCTTGGACAACCTTAACAACTATAAAGCTTGAAATGAAGTAAGTATGAACTCACCTTGACTCTGCTCAACTCATAAGATAACAACTCAATATAAAACAATAATGACATATGTAGTGTGTGTGTGTGTATATATATATATAACTCTTAGTTTATTAAAGGTATAAAATAATAAACTCAACTTTACTTATAATTAATGTAATATAGTTTCTATGAAAGTTTCTCTAACTGACAATCACCACTATGAGCATAAGTGGTGATATGACGTCTTTCCCACGCTGCTAGAACTATCATATACTTTGCCTTCGCATAGGACATCCTCTACCTAGTAGATCCACTGACTAACCTTACCTGATCATGTAAAAAGTAAGACATGTTACCCATGATGACTACATGGTTTACATTGGGAATTGAGTTATCTGAACTCTCATTCCTACATCGGTGCTCAATACTACTCCCAAAACATATTTTAGCTCATAGTTTTTGATAAAACTTCATTCCTTTGGGTTGAGATAATTTACTGAAACCGTTAGCATTAAAAACTCCTTTTGGAATCAATGTTCCCATGTTCCCCTTTTTGTTCAAAACTCTTTTGAAACTCTTAGTTTCCTTTTAACTTAATGTGAAACATTTAAAAACTTTTAGGAAGTAGTTAAACCCCCTTATAACTTTAGAGAAATGAACTCAACTCTTGTTCTTTACTTAACTTGAAAATTCAACTCTTCGGGAATACTTAGTTCCCTTATACCTTTCGAGAAATGAATTCAATCTTACTCTTTTACTTAACTTGAACTTGAGCTTTAAAATGAAGTTAAAACGTTTAAGTAAGACTCTAAGAACTTTGAAAACTTTATTTTTACTTACTTCATAACTTTAGATTTGACTTCTTACTTCCTTGACTTTGATCTTAACTTCCCTTCAATTTGGATTATGGATTTAAGGATCATGATTTTAGTTCTTGGATGATTTATAGGTGTTTAGAATTCATTTGAAGTGATTTGAGTCACTGGAAGGTGTTAATGTATCTTGGAAGGATTTTAACATGCGTAACTACAAAAACTAGATGTAAAACGCTGGATTGGGCGTACTGCTGGCGCATACGCCAACCTCAGTTGACTGAGGCCTGGTTGTGTCACACCGCTGACGTGCCGTGTCAGGCCTTGGTTGACAGAGACATGTTTTTGTTGTATTGCAGGAGCACCGCGCCTGCCCCTACCCATATGTATTTGACGAATTTTTCAACTCATTTTTCCATGTCCAAACTATCCAAAACTTCCTAGTTCATTCACTAAACACTGAGAACCCTTAGTACTATCAATATCTACTGAATTCCACTCAAAATGACTCAAATAAACAAGAATCATTCCAACAATGGCAGCCAACAATCCAATAAATAAGAAATACAAACTTTCTTTCAAGATCTTAACTTCTTACATAAAATAGCCCACAAATTTGCTAAATTGAATAAATTGGTGTGTGGGTGAATTAAACCATCAGAAAAGATCTCACATACCTTGATAGGGATCACCCCCGACAAATTCCACGAACGTTTTTGGTGTTCTTGGATGATTCTTGATCTTCTCTTCTTCACTCTTTTTCTCCCAATCCCTAAGTGTTTAAAAACTTGTAAAAACTGATTTGGGACTTAGTATTTTACCCCTAAATAACCTTAAAATGAATTAGGAAATAATAGGGTGAAAAGATAATTTTTCCCTTACTAAAATCTGGATTGGATTTTCCTCAGTCCAACAACCCAATTTCCCAAAGGCCTTTTTCTCTCATACGACATTGGATTTGTGCAAATTTGGCAGAGTTGGAAAGATCTTCCCAAGATATTTCCATCCATATAAATAACTCACCCAAAATCCTCATGAGCTGGAAGTTATGACCGTTTGAAAATGACTAAATCAGTCTTCAAATCTGGAATTTTTCTAGATTTCCTTACTTATTAACAAAAATGATTATTCTTGGTTTCTTAGCTTATTCTTAGTTAATTCTACTTACAAGATGTTATAATATGTCCCCCTTGGGAACATTCGTCCTCGAATAAGAATTCTTTCACTAAGCTAAGAGTAGTAACATCATTTCAGCACCCAAAAACAAAAGAAAACATGTTCATACATAGCCTTATAAAGTGTTAAGAAGAGAATTTAGTACCTTGATTTGCATTCTCTCCGGATTCAAAGAGATGTGGCTATCTCTTATTCATATCCTCCTCAGCTTCCCAAGTTGCTTCTTCAACGAATTGGTTCCTCCAAAAGGACCTTGACTAAGCTACTTCCTTTGTCTTCAACTTGCGAACTTGACAATACAAAATTTGAACCGAAACTTCTTCATAGGATAGGTTATCCTTAATCCCAATATCCTCTATTGACACTATAAAATAAGAATCACCCAAGCACTTCTTCAACATAGAAATATGGAATATCAGATGAACCACTACTAATTCTTAGGGTAGCTCCAACTCATAAGCCACATTGCCCACTCTTTTGGATATTCTATAAGGCCCAATATACCGGGGACTAAGTTTCCCCTTCTTACCAAACCTCATAGCCCCTTTCATATGTGATACCTTAAGATACATCCAATCATCTACCTCAAACTCTAATGGCCTTCTCCTAATGTTTGTGTAAAACTTTTGGCCACTTTGTGCTGTCTTCAATCTTTCTTGAATCACTTTCACCTTATCCATAGCTTGGTGGACTAATTATGGTCCTATCAACCCTGCTTCGCCAACTTTGAACCACCCAATAAGAGATATGCACCTTCTCCAATGAAGAGCTTCATATGGAGCCATTTGGATGCTCGAATGATAACTATTGTTGTGAGTAAAATAAATGGTATATGATCATCCCAATTTCCCTTGAAGTCGATCACATAAGCTCTCAACATATATTCTAAGGTTGGATAAGATAATCTGCTTGTCCATATGTCTGAGGATGAAAAGTAGCTCTAAAATTCATCTTTGAACCAAAACCTTTCTTGAAAGGTTTCCAGAATTATGCAGAAAATTGTACACCTCTATATGAGATAATGAAGACAGAAACTCCATGAAGTATTAAAACTTCTTGAAGGTACAACTTAGCATAATCTTCAGCCGAATAAGTAGTCTTTACCGGTAAGAAATGGGCCGACTATGTCATTTTGTTGAAAATCATCCAAATTGAATCATGTTGCCTTCGAGACCTTGGCAAGCCTGTGATGAAGTCCATATTAACCATCTCTTACTTCCATTCCAAAAGTTCTATATTCTGAGCTAAACCTTCAGGTCTTTGGTGTTCCACTTTCACTTGCTGAAAATTTGAACACTTGGTAACAAACTCAGCAATATCCTTCTTCATACCTTCCCAACAATAAACCTCTATCAAATTGCGGTACATCTTGGTGGAACTCAGATGAATGGAATATCGGGATCTATGAGCCTCCTCCAAGATTCTCTCTTGGAGCCCATCCACCTTAGGTACACATAAACCACCATGATACTTCAGCACACCATCTCCTCCTTGTTCGAAATACAATACTCTTTGGCTATGGACACTTGCCTTCAAATCAAGCAAAATATGGTCTTGTTTTTGCTTCTCTTTAACCTCTGACACAAATGATGCTTCAGCCCCATTGGTCACAACTATATCTCCTTCTGTGGAGTCCATAAGTCTGACTCCCAGTCGTGCAAGTATGTGCACATCTTTTGCAAACTCCCTCTTTTCTTATTCGACATGGGAAGTACTTCCCATGGACAACCTGCTTAAGGCATCAACAACCAAATTATCCTTACCTCGGTGGTAAAGAATACTCATGTCATAATCCTTGAGTAATTCCAACCACCATCTCTGTCTAAGGTTGAGCTCTTTATGATTGAACACATATTGGAGGCTCTTGTGATAAGTGAAAATATCCACATGAACACCATACAAATGGTGACGACATATCTTCAAAGCAAACACTACTCCATCCAATTCTAAGTGATGAGTTGGATAATTCTTCTCCAGAACTTTCAACTGTCTAGAAGCATAAGCTATAACATTGCCATTCTCCATTAACACACATCCCAAGCAAACTCTTGATGCATCACAATACACCACGAAGCATTGAGTACCCTTTGGTAAAGTCAAAACCGGAGCGGTATTCAATCTCTTTTTCAACTCCTGAAAGCTTTTCTCACAAGCTTCAGACCACTGAAACATGAATATCTTCTGAGTTAACTTGGTCAAAGGAGAAGATATAGATGAGAATCCTTCAACAAATATCCTATAATAGGAATCCAAGCCGAAGAAAATCCTTATATCTGTTGGAGACGTGTGTCTAGGCCAACTCTGAATTGCCTCAATCTTCTGAGTGTTAACTCTGGTATCTTCACTAGAAACAATGTGTCCTAAGAATTCCACAAACTTAAGCCAAAACTCTCACTTGAAGAACTTGAGATATAACTCCTTATCTCTCAACGTCTGAAGAACAATCCTTAGGTGACAAGCATGATTTTCTTCATTCCTTGACTAAATAAGTATGTCATCAATGAAGACGATGACAAACAGATCTAAATAAGGTTTGAAGACTTTGTTCATAAGATCCATGAATGCTGCATGTGCATTTGTCAAACCAAAGTACATAACAAAAAATTTATAATGCCCATATCTTGCTCTAAAAGCTGTCTTGGGAATATCACATTCCCTTACTTTCAACTAATGATAGCCTAATCTGAGGTCAATCTTGGAAAAAAAGAAGCACCCTGGAGTTGATAGAAAAGATCATCTATCCTAGGAATATGATATTAATTCTTAATGGTCACCTTATTCAACTGATGGTCGTCTTACACATCCTAAGGGACCCATCCTTCTTCCTAACAAAGCAGACCGGAGCGACCTAAGGTGAGACACTTGGTAAAATGAAACCTTTATCGAATAGATCTTTCAACTGCTCTATTAACTCTTTTAACAGTTCTGATGCTATTCTATATAGAGATGTAGATATAGGACGAGTATCTGGGATAATGCTATGCCGAAGTCTATCTCTCTTTCGGGGGGGGGGGNTGTTCAAAGGAGAAGATATAGATGAGAATCCTTCAACAAATATCCTATAATAGTAAGCCAAGCCCAAGAAAATCCTTATATCTGTTGGAGACGTGTGTCTAGGCCAACTCTAAATTGCCTCAATCTTCTGAGTGTTAACTCTGGTATCTTCACTAGAAACAATGTATCCTAAGAATGCCACAAACTTAAGCCAAAACTCTCACTTGAAGAAGTTGACATATAACTCCTTATCTCTCAACATCTGAAGAACAATTCTTAGGTGACTAGCATGATCTTCTTCATTCCTTGACTAAATAAGTATGTCATCAATGAAGACGATGACAAACAGATCTAAATAAGGTTTGAAGACTTTGTTCATAAGATCCATGAACGCCGCATGTGTATTTGTCAAACCAAAGTACGTAATCAAAAATTTATAATGCCCATGTCTTGCTCTAAAAGCTGTCTTGGGAATATCACATTCCCTTACTTTCAACTGATTATAGCCTGATCTGAGGTCAATCTTTGAAAAAAAAGAAGCACCCTGGAGTTGATAGAAAAGATCATTTATCCTAGGAATATGATATTTATTCTTAATGGTCACCTTATTCAACTGATGGTAGTCTTACACAACCTGAGGGACCCATCCTTCTTCCTAACAAAGAAGACCGGAGCGCCCTAAGGTGAGACACTTGGTCGAATGAAGCCTGTATATAATAGATCTTTTAACTACTCTTTTAACTTTTTTAACAGTTCTGATGCTATTCTGTATAGAGAAGTAGAGATAGGACGAGTATCTGGGATAACGCTATGCCGAAGTCTATCTCTCTTTCGGGAGGGGCTCCGGGTAGATCATCAGGAAAGACTTCTGGAAACTCATTGACTAAAGGAACTGACTGAAGGAAAGGTACCTCAACACTTGAGTGATTAACTCGGAGTAGGTTATAGATACAACCCTTTGAGACTAACTTCATTGCCTAAAGGTACGAAATGAAACTACCCTTAGGAACTGCTGAACTACTAGCCTACTCTATGACTGGCTTATTTGGAATTTGAAACTTGACAACTTGAGTTTTGCAATGTATTGATGCATAACAGGCATCGAGTCAGTCTATACCTAGAATGATATCAAAATCTACCATTTCTTACTCTACGAGATCAGCCATGGTGTTCTTGTGATTGATGGAAATCATACAAGCACGATAGACTCTCTTCACTAGAGTAGACTCCCTAACAGGTGAGAAACACAGAAGGGTTCACAAATTTTTTCAGGAAGAATTTCAAACTAATTTGCAACATAAGGACTTACAAAGGATAAACTTGCTTCTGGGTCTAATAAGGTATAAACATCAAAAGTAAAGACTTTGATCATACCCGTGACAACATGTTGCGAGTTCTCTTGCTCTTGGCAGCTAGTGCTTGCATAGAGGCGGTTTACCCCTCCACCGGTACCAGAATTGTCTCCTCTAGGTGCAACGCTGTTTGATGGAGCAACTTATGAAGATTGGGCTCTATTGCTCAGATTTCCACCACCTTGCATATCAGTGGGGCACTCTATCATAAGTAAACCTCTTGACCATACTTGTAATAACCTGTCTGGCCATCACAACAATTTCCTAGGGGGTGTCTACCACACTAAGTACATGCAGGAGCCCTACTTCCTTCTTGCGCTACACTACCTTGAGAATTAGCTGGCCTGGCGTTAGAGTGCTGCAAATTATAGCCGCTATACTCACCTAGATTTTTGTGTGGAGGTGCACTAGAAGATGATGGTCCATGCCCATTTTATTTCTAGAATTGTGGTCGACTTGCACCACCTTTTTTTTGGCCCGACTCATTCCCAATCTTTGCTTTCTTGTTTCGGTACTCCTCTTTGTCCTTCAGTTTCTCCTCTTCAACTCGTTGCACATATACCATCAGTCTGGATATGTTCATGTCACCAATCAACATGGAAGTCGTACCTTCCTTACTTGAAATACAACCCTACCTGGAAACAAACTTACTCATTCTACTCCTCATATCCTTCACCATCTTCGGAGCATAGCGAGACAGTTGGGTGAACTTCAACCTATACTCATGAACACTCATGGATTCCTGTTTCAAAGTAAGGAACTCTCATACCCTGTCTTCCTTAATCTCTTGAGGAATGAACCTTCAAAAGAAGGCTTCTTCGAAGCAAGACCAACTTGGATATGGTGCATCCTCATCTATACCATCCTTCCATTGATCAAACCAGGTTCTAGCCACACTCTTCAATTGATAAGCAGCCAATTCGACCCTCTCAACATTCACCACATACATCACCTCAATACCTTTTTCAAATCCTCCACAATGTTTTCTGGATCGTCAGTAGTGCTTGATCCAGTGAAACTAGGAGGATTCATTCTCAAAAACTCACGAACCCTCGAGGTGTCAGCCCCTTTCTGTCGAGCTCCTCGCTATTTCCCGACATGGTTAGTCACCACTTGACTCAGCATTCTAATAGCCTCGCAGAACTCAACACTGCTAATCTTTCCTTGGGGTTGAATATATGGTGAATTTGGGACCTCTTTTTCCTCAATATTTCTTCGTGGTCGACCTCTGACTGCTCTTCTTGAAGACATAATTATTTGAAAATACGTGTAAGAAGGAATTAGAGAGAGAGACTTGTAGAGATAAACTCTTCGCACAAAGGAAGATGAAAGAAGTAAAATATTCCTAAATGTCGTAGCCTTATAAGCATAGATGTGGCGCGCTTCGTACTGATGACTAAGACACTACAAACAAGAGTTCATAGATTCCCTAGGAATCTTTCACTTTGACTTCAGATACCAAGTTTGTCATGCCTCAAGCCTACACCTTGGGCGAGACTAGCACTGAAGACCATTGCTGGTTCCCAAGAGTACCCTTGGTCTGGCTTACTCAACTCAGCGAAAGACTAAAATCAACTTACTTAAGAAATAATCATGTTAAAAAAAAATACCACATATAATATCTGGCCAAAATGGAACTTAGGTCTCAACAAGTAAAACAAACTCCGATTGAAATACTATTGGCTACGAAGCCTCTAAACTGACTGATTATGGATGTTAAGACAGACCCCGCATATACTAAAAATAAACTACTAAAGCAATGAAATGAATGTCCTAAAAAATACAACGAGGCTCACCACTGACTCTAGAGTTAGATCTGGATCAACTAAGTGTTGCATGTTGATCGTGGTTACTTGCGTCAGCATCATAAAAAGATGCAGGCCAACTGACATTACTACATTGGATGTACGAGTATGTGAGTTGGAATACTAAGCACAACTATAAAGCTTTAAATAGAGTAAGGATAAACTCACCACTCATAAGATAAGAACTCAATATAAAGCAATAATGGCATATGCCATTTATATATATATATATATA
>NC_028645.1:58490331-58498729 GCF_001406875.1 Solanum pennellii | reverse complement strand
TATATATATATATATGTATATATATATATATATGTATATATATATATATATATAACTGATAAAACCGTATAACTCTTAGTTCCATGATGGCTACATGGTTTACATGAGGACTTGAGTTATCTGAACTCTCATTCCCACATCGCTGCTCAATAGTAGTCCCTAAACATACTTTATCTCATAGTTTTTAATAAAACTTCCTCCATTTGCGTTGAGATAACTTACTGAACCCTTTAACTCTAAAAGCTCCTTTTTGAAAATAAATGTTCCCCTTTTTGTTCAAAACACTTTTGAAACTCTTATTTTCCTTTTAACTTAAGTGTGAAACAGTTACCAACTTCTAGGGAGTACTTAGTCCCACTTATAACTTTAAAAAAATGAACTCAACTCTTGCTCTTTACTTAACTTGAAATGTTAACTCTTAGGGAATACTTAGTTCCCTTACGCCTTTTGAGAAATGAACTCAACCTTTATTGTTTTCTTTAACTCGAACTTGAGCCTTAATACGAAGTTTAAACGTTTAAGTAAGACTCTAAGAACTTTGAAAACTTTACTTTAACTCACTTTATAACTTTAGACTTGTCTTTGATTCTAACATCCATCTAATTTGGATTATGGATTCAAGGATCATGATTTGAGTTCTTTGATAAATTTTTAGGTGTTTAGAAATCATTTGAAGTGATTAGAATCACTAGAAGGTGTTAATTTACCTTGGAAGGACTTTAAAAGGAGAAATTATGAAAATTGGATGAAAAACACTAGATTGGGCGTACTACTGGCGCGCAACCCCATCCTCAGTTGACTAAGTCCTGGTTCTAACGCAATGCTGGCATGCGTTAGGCCCTGGTCGACTGAGACCAGTTTCTGCCATATTGCAGGCGCGCCGCGCCTGCCCCTATCTAGAAGTGTTTCACGAATTTTTCAACTCGTTTTTTCATCTCCAAATTCTCCAAAACATTCTAATCTTTACACTAAATGCTGGGAGGCCTTAGTACCATCAAAATCTACTGAATTTCACTCAAAATAACTCAAAGAAACAAGAATCACACCAATAATGGCAGCCAACAATCCAAATAATAAGAAATAGAAACTTTCTTTCAAGTTCTTAACTTCTTACATGAAATAACCCACAAATTTGCTTAATTGAATAAATTTTGTGTGTGGGTGAAGTAAACCATCTCAAAAGATCTCACATACCTTGATAGGGATCACACCCGATGAATTTCACGCAACGTTCTTGGCATTCTTGGATGATTCTTAGTCTTCTCTTCTTCTCTCTTTTTCTCCAAGCCTAAACATTTCAAAACCTTTAAAAACTGATTTGGAACTTAGTCTTTTACCCCTAAATAATCTTGGCGTTCTTGGATGATTCTTAGTCTTCTCTTCTTCTCTCTTTTTCTCCAAGCCTAAGCATTTCAAAACCTTTAAAAACTGATTTGGAACTTAGTCTTTTACCCCTAAATAAACTTAAGAAGAATTAGGAAATAATAGGGTGAAAAGACAACTTTGCCCTTATAAAATCCGGATGGGATTTTCCTCAGTCCAACAGCCCAACTTCCGAAAATCCTTTCTCACTCATACAACCTCAGATTTGTGCAAAGTTGGCAACATTGGAAAGATCTTCCCCAGATCTTTCCATCCATATAAAGAAATTACCCAAAATCCTTCTAAGCTGGAAGTTATGGCCATTTGAAAATGACCAAAACTCATTGAAATCTGGAAAATTTCCAGATTTCCTTACTTACTTCCAAAAATGATTGATCTTGGTTTCTTATCTTATTCTTAGTTAATTCTAGTTACGAGATGTTACATATTACAACCTGAAGACAACACTGCTAGTTCAGGTTACAGCTCTCTGAACTAAGATTACATCAAAACTCATTCACAAAGAAAAACTCCTAACACTTTAACTCTGTAAAGGGATCGGGTGTTTCAATGTGTTCCTTCTATGTGTCCTGCAGTTCACTGGTAGCACCTGCGAAGTCAATTTCTCGATGTCTCTTTTTTATCTGTAAGTGCACAAGTATTTTGGACGACTTCACTTTTATTTAAGCAAAATTCTTCAAATAGTTATTGATTTTTTCAAACTCCTTATTGACTTGAACTCTCATGACTTAGAGTTCTACGTCAAGTAAGACTCCTTCTTCAATTCAAACTCCTATCTTCTTTAGAGTTCTTCTTCAAATTGCATTCATTGATTCTTTTGTATTGTAGTCGAACTCCAACACTTCGATTCAGCAGTAACTTGAAGATTTCTACTGTAAGTAAGACTCCTTCTTCAATGAAAACTCCTTGCCTCTTTAGACACCTTCTTCAAATAAAACTCATTGATTCTTCAATAAATCAGATGTTTATTTCCGCTGGGTTTTCTCACAAAACTAACATTATCCATTTATTTGTTTATTCACTCTTGTCTTTATTCATTTTGAAACTTTCTCGAATTCAACTGCTCGTGATAGTGAACCGTTGGACCATGTTGACTGACGCGTTTCTTTTTCTTTGTCAGTCATCAAAACTTCATAAAGATCAATACTTAAGTATCCAGTAATAATGACATTTTTCAAGAAAGAAATAATATTTTTTATGATGGGGTTCTTATTTTTTCGTAGGTAGAAATACCAATGTTTCTAACTTGTATCATTTCATCCTTAATCTTTGATTATTGAATCAAAAGACATTTTCTTGGTCTAGTTTGACTTTTGACTTTTAGTAAGTTAACAATAAAAACACACACAAACACAAAGACTATCTTTTTTCACATTTAATTTATATATACTGATAAGTTAAAAATATTGTTCACATTATGTCTTTTAGTACTTCCACAGTTGCACTAATATTATTTAATTGTTGTAATGTATATACAACCTTCTATGCAAATGGAAATGTAAGTGCTCCAAGCGACAAACATTGATAGCTTGGGAGAATTTTTAGTCTATGCACTCATAGAGTAACCAACGGTCATTTCAATTGTCAATGGAGGAGATGCAACAAAAGTTACCATTTTGCCCTCAGGTATCATCATAAGTCCAGATGGTTCCCTCTCCTTAGATAGGGACAGTACTGCAAAAGATGAAAATGGTTCAATTTTGACGGCGACTTTTCAAATATTGATAAGTGGTCATAATAATCCAACCTCCTAGAAGCAACAAATGGAGGTAGTGGCTTCTGTCATTACCTTTTGAGCAGCATAATTTTAAAAATTAAAGTAGCGTTGGGTTGCTTTGATTTATGATTGTTTAATTTCATGTTGTATGTTTGCTTGTTTTGAAGATTTTAAAAAACTTAGACAATTGATGGTTTCGAAGGATGACACATTCCCTTCTTCGTGATTTTTGAAAATCTCAAGACTGTGAGATATGTGTTGTTGCAATTGTCATTTATAATGATACACTTGTTTCCGTCTTCTTAGTTGTTTGGTTTTTCAATTTTTATTCTGTTTCGTTTTCTCTTTCCATTGTTTTTGTTCTTCGTCATGTTACAATATCATGCCTTCCTAATTTTGCTAGTTTAATCTAGTGGAGTAGTATATAAACAGTATCCATTTATGGATGGAAGTATATGTTGTGAACACGGATATCCCATACTGTAACGACCTATTTAGTCGTTTTGAGCAGCAAATTTTATTTCTGGAAAAACTGTGTGAGTCGACGGAACCCACGACGGACCGTCATGGGCACGACGGGCCGTCGAGGGTGTCTCGCTCCAAAAGACTTAGACTTCTGAAATTTGGGTACTGAAATCGACTCTCTGAACTTGGCAACGGACCTGCAGGACGAACCGTCGTGGGCACGACGGACCATCACAGACCCTTTCGTGGAATTGAGTCTCTGAACTCTGTGACGGAGCAGCAGGACGGACCATTGCAGGCGCGACGGGCCGTCACAGGCTGCATAATCCCAGGCTGGGTCGGATTTCTGTTAAGTAATTTAAGGGGCGTTTTGGACTATTCCTGCTTTAATTATAAAGTTAGTGGGTTAATGTTAATAAGTCTAATTACTTGGGGGTTAAAAGAGGTAACCTTGAGTTAATTAGTGGGATATTATTGCCATCTTTATACTTAATTATATGCTAATTAGGGTAAAAGAAAGAGGGTTTGAATAAGAAAAAGAAAAAGAACAGAAAGAGAGGGAGAACGAGTAGAGAGAGAGAGAAACGAAGAGGACAACAAGAATTTGGGGAATTTGCTTGCTTGATCACGAATCTTCGGTGGAGGTAGGTTATGGTTTATGCTATTCGTAGTAAACTCTTAATAGCGAATGATATGTATTGGGTAGTATTGTAAACCCTTCTATATGCTTAATTGTGTGTATGCATGATGTGATTTTGTATATAATTGTGATAAAATAAGCATGATGAAGCTATTGAATCCCAAATCTTGAAAAACCCTAATCTACTTTGTTAATGAGATTGATGATGCCTTGGTATAAAAGAAGGCTTGATGAACTAAAGTAATGGGGTTGATGATGCCTTGGTATAAAAGAAGGATTGATGAATTAATAGAATGAGATTAGTGGAGCGGGTGTCACGAACCGACACGTAGTATTAGGGGGACCGGGTGTCACGAACCGACACGTAGAATTAGGGGAGCGGGTGTCACGAACCGACACGTAGAATTAGGGGGACCGGGTGTCACGAACCGACACGTAGAATTAGGGGACCGGGTGTCACGAACCGACACGTAGAATTAGGGGATCGGGTGTCACGAACCGACACGTAGAATTAGGGGACCGGGTGTCACGAACCGACACGTAGAATTAGGGGATCGGGTGTCACGAACCGACACGTAGAATTAGGGGACCGGGTGTCACGAACCGACACGTAGAATTAGGGGATCGGGTGTCACGAACCGACACGTAGAATTAGGGGGACCGGGTGTCACGAACCGACACGTAGAATTAGGGGATCGGGTGTCACGAACCGACACGTAGAATTAGGGGGACCGGGTGTCACGAACCGACACGTAGAATTAGGGGATCGGGTGTCACGAACCGACACGTAGAATTAGGGGGACCGGGTGTCACGAACCGACACGTAGAATTAGGGGATCGGGTGTCACGAACCGACACGTAGAATTAGGGGGACCGGGTGTCACGAACCGACACGTAGAATTAGGGGATCGGGTGTCACGAACCGACACGTAGAATTAGGGGATCGGGTGTCACGAACCGACACGTAGAATTAGGGGATCGGAGTGTCACGTACCGACACATAGTATTAGGGGAGCGGAGTGTCACGTACCGACACATAGTAGTAGGGGAGCGGAGTGTCACGTACCGACACAAGAGGAATAAAGATAAAGAATCTTGAAAGATGTTAATATACTCAATCTAATGAACCTAATTCCCAAAAGAGTATGGTATTGAGGCTTGAGTCCTCATGTGTGAACTTGGCGGTGTTTATTAATGATTATAGAACTTGTTGTTGCTACACGTTGAGTATTGTAGTTGATTTATGATATTATCTGATATATACTGTTTTCTATTTTGAGTTGGCCGATGATATCTACTCAGTACCCGTGTTTTGTACTGACCCCTACTTGTATTTGTTTTCTTTGTTATTTGTGGAGTGCAGCAAACGTACCGTCGTCTTCAACTCAACCGCAACTCTAGCCAGTCTTCATTACACCGGATTTCAGGGTGAGCTAATGCTTCTAGCTTGGACTGGATCTTCTTCCTCATGTCTTGATGCCTTGAAGTTCCGGCATGGACTAGCTTTTGTTTATTTTAGCTTCTTAGAATACTCTTAGTTTAGTAATTTGATCATAGATGTTCTTGTGGTGATGACTTCCAGATTTGGGGGAATAATAGATGTTGAATTTTAGAAGTTATTGAATTGTCTTTTATTAATGAGTTTAAGTCTTCCGCATTACTTTCTGTTGATATTAATTTAAAATGTTAAGGTTAGATTGGTTGGTTCGCTCACATAGGAGGGTAAGTGTGGGTGCCAGTCGCGGCTCGGTTTTGGGTCGTGACACATACGCTAGCCAAGTAGTTGGGCATAGGGCTAAGCCACAAAAAGGGTCAAGAATTAGACAGCCGAACAATATATTTACTTTGGATCTAAGTTGAGCACCCACTCTTGTCTTGTGTATGCACTCCTTACTTGCTTGCTTACCTTATTTCATTCTTGGCTTCAACTCAAATGACCACATTTATTTATTTTCATATTTGTACCACGTTAAACGTGGAAGTTCAATTTAGGATAGAGGAATAGATCTTCAAGTAAAACAGCCCTCTCGAATTTTCCTACCTAATAGATATCATGTTCAAGGTGATAATGATAGATTGAGAAAGATGATTACTACTAGAACTTAGTTCATGAAGCATTAAGTGGTGTAGTTTATTATGTCATGCATAAGTTACCAAACTAGTTTTTCCTTCATGAAGTAAAATTTTGATATGTTTTTCAGGCCTGTGCATGTGCTGAGGAATTTTGCGGCAGTTGCGATAATTAACTAAACATTAATATTACTTGCTATACTAATAGCCATCTTATCTGGAAGAACCTAATCTCATCTACTATGAACCAAAATTAGCATGGAAGTCAATTGTATAATTTTTCTTTTCCTCAATAACAATGTCTTATTTGGAAATACTGACTTTAGCCTTGTTAGTTATCACGTTAGTGATAATCAAGAAGTTTGTTTCTATCGTATTACAGATGCCAAAGTAAGAATGGAAGATCATATTCATATTACCATCATGGTATGTGAAAATTCCACCACAAGTTGCTTCAACAGGCACGGAGTCACTGAATGAACTCATGCCAAAATCTCCAAAAAAAGTTTGAACGACTTTGAGCAAGAGGGTACCTGTACCTGAAACTGATACAGGTGAGTAGGTATAGAATACCTAGGGGCGCCAGAAAACTCTCTCTAAGGAACTCTGCAATATATTTGAGTAACTTTGAGAGAGGGGGTGCTTCCTCTCAAAGGGGGTCGCAGTGACCAATCCTGGGAGACTGTTATGTTTTATTCCACCTGTTATTAAAAATTGAATTTGGATCTGAAACTTAAGTTCTCAACTCCTTCCAATTAGTTCTACAGTTCAAGCAAGGAAATTGAGTGTTAAGGAGGAATAGTATCATATGCATATAATAGATGAGAGATATTTGGTCCCTTCTTGTTGGTCCGAAGAGGCATGAAGTTTTGGCTTAGAAGACCACTCACACTGCAACAAAAAAAGACATTTACTGGCAATGAATTTTTCTTTTAGTGACAATATTTATTAATGTTGCAAAAATATTTAGCAGAAATTGAGTTAATGTCAGTGGATCTAGAAACGCTAATGCCTTTAGCAACATTTATATAAAGTGTTGGTTATAAATACCCATATTTATTATTGCAGCTAAACATAATATAGCGGCAATTATATTATTGCTGCAAACAAGAAAGTGATTGTGTCTGTCATTCGACTCAATAGGTCTGCCCCTTTAACAAACAAGAATACATTCTAAAGAAAGTGACTGCTATAATATATGTTATTGAAGTGTCGTATCGTAACCATGTTAAAAATAAAAGCTTGAAGATTTAATTCAAACTAGGGAAAAGGGTCAAAAATACTCTTGAACTATAGGAAAAGGTCTAAAAATACCCTTCATCCATCTTTTGATCTAAAAATACCCTTCCATTCACCTTTTTGGCTCATTTATACCCTTGAAACTAACAATTCTCTTTTTTATTCTTTATTTTTAAAAAATATTTATTATGTCTCTTTTTCCTATTGGATAGTATAAAGACTCCACCTCAATTATATTATTCATCATTATTTATCCAAAATAAAACAATATACTTCTTCAAGACCTCAATTTTTTTTCATAAAAAATATCATAATTTTTTATTATTCATTTATTTTTGGATCCAACTCCTCTCCATTTTCTCAATCTTTATACTTGGATTGAAGATTCATGACAAAAGAAAAAATTAACAGCTAATATTTAATTAATTTATTCAAAATTCTTAACATGATATAGATGATTAATATTTTATAAAAAAATTATTATATCATACTAATAACAATATATTATTTTTCTACAAATACAGTATACACAATTTTTCTATTTTCCTACTTAAGTTTTCTATGGCTACGACCATTCATGTGGTTTTCTTTCTTTCATTTTTTTAATAAGTTAACCTTTTAAGTAAAATTGTTTGTGAAACTTTTTCTTTAAAAAGTAGTTATCACATATTAGAAAAAAAATATTAAGTTAACAATTTTTTCTATTTATTTATTTTTAAAAAGATAGATATTCTGACACTATTAGTATTTTTATAATACAATAATATTTAACACACACTTTTAAAAAAGATAAATTAGAGAAAATACAAAAATTACTAGATTTTAACAAAAACAAATTGGGGTCTTGAAGAGGTGTGTGTGTGTGTGTATATATATATATATAT
>NC_028645.1:58484600-58489889 GCF_001406875.1 Solanum pennellii | reverse complement strand
CCAAAAAAAAAAAAGCTGCCCATTCAATACCTAAAAAGAAATTGATATTATTTTATTTTTAAACTATAAAATTCTATCATATCTTTTTTAGACCCCCACTCCTAATTTTTATTTTTTATTTTGTATTTTTCTCATTTTGTGTTAGATATGTACATATATTTTTAGGAGCTTTTTTCTACTTGTGGACCGAATATAACTTGAATAAAAATTGTTTTAAGAAAAGTCTTGTGGCGGCAAGTAAAAAATATTTTTAATATATATATATCTATTACAAAACGAGAAAAAAATTTGAAAGCAGAGCGTTAGATGGAATGGGTAGATTATTTTTAAATTTTTAAAAAAATCTCTAGATTAATATTTGAACTTGGAGNTATGGAAACTTTTTTAAATAAAAGGGAGGGTCTATTACACACACCAAGATAATAGTATTATAAAATAGAGAGGTGTGTTTCTCAAACTAATAAGTGATAGTTTAGGAGTTCTCTCAATAGTATAGGAATGAAACTCAAAAAATGGATAAGTTAGATGTGTTTTTGACAGTTATCTCTTAGAAGTTTAAGATTTTCAAGAAGTTTAAACTTTTTTTAAGTAATTAATTGAGGATATGATAGGTAAAAAAAATTGCGCTTTCTTGATTTGTCAAAAATAAACAAGTAAAACAATAAAAATGGATAAATAGTTAAAAACAGGAGAAGTATTTTGAGTGTTTGCATAACTATATTGCTTGATAATGGCAATGTACTTGATGATTGTTGTGAATTCAGATCAATTCGTTCCTTGAAATTCTATATATAATTATTATGCAAATTTCATATTTGAATTTTCCCATTTGAAGATGCCAAAATATCAATTGACCATTAGAATTATTGGGTCTTGGAATTTATTATTAATAAATTTAAGTCAATATTATTCAAACTAAGCTCATTTGTACACTGTTAGATTTGTAGATACATAGTTATATAATTGATGTAGGTAAATAACATTTAACAAGAGAATGAGGAAGCCCTTGTGATTGTGGTAGTGATCATACATGACTTGACTAACACATTTAGATTTGGACGAATTACTGATTTTCTTATTTCATTATATCAAATTATTTTGACTGATACACAACTCAAGTTGATTCATGTCAAACTTTATCAAAACGCTTTTTAAAAGATTTTTTAAAATTTCATGACAAATTATTTACAGAAATAGAAATTATTAGGTTCTTAGACAAATTATAAGAAAACAAATAAATAATTTAACTAGATAAAAATGGAGCGAATTGAGTTATGACTTGATCGTTAGCTCATTTCAATCTAAATAAATTCTAAGTAAATCAAATTCATTTTGTCCATTTTAACACACTCATATCCAGTCCTACCACCTAGAGTAGTCCTAGAGACATGCCCATTTATAAAAATGGAAAAAATGCTCAAAATAGTTCTTGAAATTTGGGATACAAATTATGATAGTAATGACTTAATGATTTCGTATTATGAGGTTAGATTTATTTTCTATTGTAGTTTAATCTACCTAATTGAATCTAATATATGGATATCTAATTAATTTTTTAAGTAAAATTTGAAAACAAGTATATTCAAAACAAATGAGTCAATTGCATTTTACACCCTTGCATGTGTTTTTTTCTAGTAATAGATATTTAATTCTAATATTTTATGATTTACAATCTAACCTCTTTATTTTCTTATATATTATTTTCTTTTTAAAAAATCCATAGGGGCAAATTAAAAAACAAATTTGAAAAACTCCAGTAGGAAAAAACTAAAATGCTTCCCGTTGTTGGTTTTAGTGGACGGATTTTCCTTCGGATTTCTTATAAAGAGCTTTCCGTTTGATTTTATTTTTTGTAAGTTATTTTCCCTTAATTTGGTTTTGTAAGGTAAATGATTGAATATCAAATTTTAAAGATAAATAATTTTTTGAGATATTTAAATTATTTTTATAATTCTAGATATATTATAATATTCATATGATAATGTTAATAAAGTCAAAATAAGAAGTGTAAAATTAACTATAAATTTGATATATATTTATACTTTTTAAGTTTTATACATTAAAATATTACATATATATTTTTTTAAAGTTTCATAACGCTAATACAATGCCCACCAATTGTATTGGAAGAAGGTCACTATTTTTTATTGAGTATTTCATAATTATATGTGTGTTTTAAATGTTTGTATTTCAATTTTGCCCATGTGATCATTTTTTTGTTTACAAAAAGAAGTGATTCATTATTTTGCAAGATTTTTTAAAAAAAATATAGGGGTGCGAAATGCACCTCCAAATTAACTTTCTATGTATTTTATTACTGTAAAAAAGTTTAAATGAGACAAATCTTCTCTTTAAAATCAACTTTAGCTATAAGTTCAATTTAATGTATAATCTACTATAATTAATAATTTCAATTTTTATCAAATTTTTATTTTCTGAACCTTCTATTTAGTGGACCATTTCTCCAAAGTTCAACACACTATTTCTAAAGAAAAATTAGTATTCATATCCTTCCCCAAATTAAGGAAATTACCAACAATCATGGCTAATATGCTTCGAGCTAATCAAGCTCCTAAAACCATTTATAAGTCCAAAAGGTCTAGTCGTTTATGGTGAGTGCAATCGTTGTCTTTTAGCAAGTGTTAATGTTATTGATGGTTGTCGAGTTTTTGCTCCAGGCGGTCCGGTTGGCAGCATAGAATTTTTTCAATGTCAATTTTTTTCGTTGTCATCATAATGTCCATTGTAGGTTGGATGCCAACAATCATTAGGTTGGGCCAACACCAACACAACAACATGTTAATTTTATTAGAATTTTTTAATGAATTGTTGTTTGCTTTGACCAAAAAAAATATAAAAATACTTTTAAAATTTTCATCTATTATCAAAATTATTATATTTTCTTAGATCTCTTTCGGTTAATGTTTTGTTCTTCTATTTTTCATTTGTTTAAAAGTAATGCTATCAAATATAACTAATTAAAGGAATTTTTTTTGTATAGATTAGAGAAAAGACATAAAGTGACACTTGAAGTTGTCTCGAATTGTTAAAAAGACACCTTAACTATGCAGATGTCCTATTACCCCCAAAATTATTTCGAACATATATTATTACATCATTTTTGGATCAATTCGAGATTTTGAATGGAAAGTGTAATCACACACCAATCATTGTGCGACACGTGTTAATTCAATTTGCAATATAATTTTTTTTCATTTTAAGTTTTCTTTATTTCAATCTCTTACTTTTTGACTTATTTTAGTTTTATTATTTTTATTTCAGTTTTTTATTCATCTTCCACCCCAACTTTCAAGCTTCCTCCATTTTCTTTCTTTATTCCTTCTTTTTCACCTCTTATCATCACCTAACCCCACACCCATATCAAGTTGAGCCCCTCCATTTTCTCTCTTTTCTTCTATTTATTTGGTCAAAAATCATGATTTCCAAAATTATACTATTTTTTAGACTTTGTTGAGTTATTGATAAAAAAACTAATTATTTTTCTAAGAAAGATCAAAAATTTGAAGGTATCATCATTTAATTTATCTCATATCCATATAAATTCAAAACTAGAAATGATAATTTTGGAAGCATAAGAATTCTCTGAAAAAGTTAAATTAGAATTGGGATTAAAAACTAAATAATGTCTACTAATCATCTTGAAATCTAATGGGTTTATCACATTGTTCGAAATGTATTAAAATATCTAGATATAGTTATAAAATTGAAGAGAGTTAAACTAATAGTAGAATAAAAGAGAGATAGAGTTGTGGTAAGAAGTGACATTGAAAGTGATAAGTTAATGAATATGACAATGAATTTTTGAAGAAGAAGCAAGGAAGAAAGAAAAAGAAAAAAATAATAAGGACAAAAAGTTAAAATAATAAGAAAAATAAAAATATATATTTTATAGTAAAATTCTTGTAAAATAAAATTATATTGGTTTTTTTAGTTTGTTCGCGCTCTTTAAGAGTGTGTATACACTCTCCATGCCAGGTGGACAAAAAATGATGTAATAATATAAGTTCAGAATTGTTTAGGGGGGTGATAGGACACTTGCACAGTTTACGTGTCTTTTTGAAAATCCGGGACAACTTCAGGTGTCACTTTATGTCTTTTCTCGTATAGATTATTGATTTAAGATGACAAGATTTAAAAGTCTCATTTACTTTCATAAATTTTGTATCAAACAAAGTTATGAAATAATTTTACTGTACTCTCCAAAATGTTGGTTTTTAAAATAAATAAATAAAAATAATTCATCAGGGTAAGAGAGAGAAAAATGAGGTAAGAGATTTATATGATCAGAAAATAATTTCATCATGGTGAAAATTTACCTATTCAAACCAAATGATCTATTGAATGTCCCAAAAAAAATATTTCATCATTCATCTCCAAATAGAAATTTTGCACTGGAGAGGTCAAATAAAAAATAATTAATATCTTACTTATCTAATAAAGAGAAAATGGTCTAAAACCCCTCCAACATATACCGGAAATCCCAACTGCACACTCTAACTTCACAGGTGTCCTATTATCCACCTAAACTTTATATTTCTCTATTTTCAACACACCTAAGTGTTGACCTGTCATGGGAGGTGTTCTCACCTCCTCTAGGCGCGTTAGAAGGTAATTTTGACCAAAAAAAGATCCTCTTTCTCAAACAATTATCTTTCCCACCCTTAAATAAATCATTGTTTCTTCTTCCCCACCATTAAACCTTTTTTCTTTTATAAAAAAAAAACATGATTTCCTCTCAAAATTTAGTAGGGTTTATTGTTAATGTTAATTTCTACTTTAAATCATGAATATAGGATTTGTAATGTGCTCTAATTTCTTACCTAGGTCTCTAATATTAAATTTTAAATTTTCTCAAAAATCATCAAAAATGGCAAATGAAAACTTGAATAAGCTTAGTATGGGTTCCTTCGATCATCTATATAAATTCATATGCAAATGGTGAAGGAAATGAAAAGGAGAAAGTATATATTTTTTCCGGTCTTTTACGTTTTAAGAGAGATATTTGGAAAAACAAGAATTGGGAGTTGAAGAGGTGGGGGGACCCGTGCGTGCAATCACGTGGACTATTTGTTTGGTTTATGTGTTGAGGTCAGCGCTTAAATGTGTAGAGAATAAAAAAATATAAAGTTCAGATGGGTATAGGATACCAGTAAATTTGGAGTGTGTAGTTGGAATACAGGTATAGATTGGAAGGGTTTTAGACCATTTTCTACCTAATAAAAAAATTGCACCATATACTTAAAAAGTTCCAAAAGATATATATATATA
>NC_028645.1:58449529-58478176 GCF_001406875.1 Solanum pennellii | reverse complement strand
ACTATTGGGGGTCTGTAACTCTGTTTTGGACAATACCTCCTAATATGTCCAGTCTCCCCACATCCATAACACTCTCTGAATTCAAGCATAGGTCTCTGCGAGAACGACGAAGTCTAGGGATAACCTCCAAACTCAGAGGAATGTTGGCTGGTCTGCGATGGACCCCCAGCTACAGCCTGCAGTGAAGACTGAATAGGACGGGCTGGGGAACCTCCTGAACCCTGCCCTCTGGAGTAAGAACCATTAAACTCACCTCCCTTACGAAACTTCTTAGATGTCGATGCCATGGTGAAGTCGTCTGGCTTCACCCCCTCCACTTCTATCACAAAATCTACCACCTCCTGAAAGGATTTTGCCGCAGCAGCTACCTGTAAGTCCGTCGTGGGATCCGTCGACCCAGACAGTTATTACCAGAAATAAACTCTACTGCTCAAAACGACTAAACAGGTCGTTACAAAAAGGTTTCACATTGCTCAAGCCGGATAATCAACATCTTCTGACACTCTTGTAACATATGGTAACCAGAATTAACTAAGAATCACCTAAGAAATCAAGAATAATTATTTTTGGAAAAAAGTAAGGAAATTTGGAAAATTTCTTAAGATTTCAAAAGTGAGTTTTGGTCATTTTCAAATGACCATAAGTTCCAGCTTAGGAGAAGTTTGGATTATTTCTTTATATGGATGGAAAGATCTTGGGAAGATAATTTCAAGGACGCCAATTTTACTAATTTCTGAGGTCATATAATGGGAGATATGACCTTCGAAAGTTGGGTTATTGGACAGGGAAAAGTCCAAATCCAAATTTGTTAAGGGTGTTTTGGTCTTTTCCTAAATCAATTATTAATTACGTTTTTTGGGTAATAAGTTTGAGGCCTAAATTGATCCAATCAGTTTACACATTTAGAAAATAATTTAGGGTTTTGAAAGAAAGGAGAAAAGAGGAGAAGGAAGAAGAAGACGCAAGAACGCCAAGAATTCGTTGCGTGGATTTCGTCGTGTGTGATCCCAATCAAGTATGTGTGATATTTTGTGTTAGGTTACTTTAACCACACACCAATTTATTCAATTAAGAAAATTTATGGGTTATCTCACGTTAGAAGTCAAGATCTTGAAAGAAAGTTTCGTTTTCTTATTGATTGGATTATTGGCTGCCATTGTTGGTGTGCTTCTTGTTTCTTTAATTATTTTGAGTAGAATTCAGTAGATTTTGATAGCACTAAGGGTTCCCTGTGTTTAATGAAAGAACTAGGAAGTTTGAAGAGTTTGGAGATGGAAAAATGAGTTGTTAAATTCGTCAAATATACATGGGTAGGGGCAGGCGCGATTACGCCAAAAATTGGCCTCGGTCATCTAGGGCCTGGCAGCAGTGCGCCCAACCCTGCGTTTTTCGTCCAATTTTCATATTTTATCCTTTTAGTATCCTTCAAAGGTACATTAACATCTTCCACTGATTCTAATCACTTCAAATAATTTCTAAACACCTAGAAATCATCAATGAACTCAAATCATAATCCTTGAATCCATAATTTAAATTCAAGGGAGTTAGGATCAATGTCAAGAAAAGAAGTAAAGTCTAAAGCTATGAAGTCAGTAAAAGAAAAGATTTCAAAGTTCTCAGAGTCTTAATTACACGTTTTAACTTCATTTTAAGGCTCAATTTCAAGTTAAGGAAAAGAATAAAGGTTGAGTTATGTTCAGGTATAAGGGAACTAAGTATTAAAGTTTCAAGTTAAGTAAAGCGCAAGAGTCGAGTTCATTTCTCTTAAGTTAAAAAGGGTACTAAGTACTCCCTAAAGGTTGTTAAATGTTTCACATTTAAGTTAAAAAGAAAATTAAGAAGTTTCAAAAGAGTTTGAACTAAAAGAGGGGAACATTGTTTCCAAAAGGAGCCTTTTAAAGTTAAAAGGTTCAGTAAATTATCTCAACCCAAAGGAATGAAGTTTTATTTGTATGAGCTAAACTACGTTTTGGGAGTAGGATTGAGCACCGAAGTGAAAATGAGAGTTCAGATAACTCAAATCCCATGTAAACCATGTAGCCATCATGGGTATTAATGTGTCATACTTTTTAGATGATCACGTAAGGTTAGCCAGTGGATTCACTAGGTAGAGGATGTTCTATGCGAACAAAAAGTATAGGACAGTTCTAGCAGTGTGGGCAAGACGTTGTATCACCATTTAAACTCATAGTGGTGGTTGTCGGTTAGAGAAACTCCAACAAAACTATATTAATTTCATATGTAAATAAAGTTGAGTTTATTATTGTTATATCTTTAATGAACCAAGATTTGCACAATTTTATCAGTTTTGTATATTTATATATTGCTTATGTTCGTAATGCTTTATATTGATTTGTTATATTATGAATTTAGCAGAGCCAAGGTAAGTTCCTCCTTACTCCATTTCAAGCTTTATAATTGTACTTAGCATTCCAACTCGCACACTCATACAATCAATGTACAGATGCCAGTTGACCTGCATCATTTTATGATTCAAACGTAGGTAACCAGGATCAACACGCAGCGCTCGTTGATCCAGATTTAGGTCTAGAGTCAGTGGTGAGCCTCCTTGCGTTCTGGAGGACATCCATTTCATTTGCTGTAGTAGTTTAGTTTTTAGGATGTTGTTGGGTCTGTCCCAACATCCATCTCAGACATTTTACAGGTTTTGTAGACATTTAATAGTATAGTTTTGAATATGTTTCAGTTATGGAGATTTAAATGCCATTTTTGTCAGATTAATTATATGAAGTATTTCCTTTAAATATACTTTATTCTTGTTTAAGTTGAGTTTAATCTTCTGCTGAGTTAAGTAAGCTAGACCATGAGTTCGCTTTGGGGCCAGCAATGGTCTTCGAGTGCCGACCACGTCTAGGGTGTAGGCTCCAGCATGACAAACTTGGTATTAGAGCACACAGTTCAAGAGTACTAGGAAATCTATAAAGCTGTGTCTGTAGAGTCTTAGTTATCATTAATAGGCTACAACATTTACGAATATTTTCCTTCTTTCATGATCTTTTCATGTGAAAAGTTTATCTCTAAAGTCTCTCTCTCTAATTTGTTCTTACATGTACTTTTAGATTATCCTGCCTCCACGAAGATCAGTCACAAGTCGACCAGCCCGAAGGAATGTTGATCAACAAAAGGTTCCGAATGCATTGGATGTGCAACCCCAAGGAGAGGTTACAAATGCCGAATTCTGAGAAGCTATCCGGATGTTAAGTCAAGTAGTTGCTACCCAAGTCAGGCAACATAGAGGAGCTCGACAGGAGGGAGATAACACCTCGAGGGTTCGCAATTTTCTGAGAATGAATCCTCCCAGTTTCACCAGATCAAGCACTACTGAGGATCTGGAGAACTTCATGGAAGAGTTGAAGAAGGTATTTAAGGTGATGCATGTGGTGAATGCTGAGAGGGTCAAATTGGCTACATATTATTGAAGGATGTGGATATAACATGGTTTGATCAATAGAAGGAAGGTAGAGCTTAGGGTGCACCACATCCAAGTTAGGCTTGTTTTGAAGAAGCCTTCTTGGGGAGGTTCTTCTCTCGCGAACTGAAGGAAGCAAGGGTAAGGGAGTTCCTTACTTTGAAAGAAGACTCCATGAGTGTTCATGAGTATGGTTGAAGTTCACCCAACTGTCTCGCTATGCTCCGGGGATGGTGAAGGACATAAGGAGAGAATGATCATGTTTGTTGCCTAGTTTGGTCGTGCTTCAAGTAAGGAAGGTAGGGTTGCCATGTTATTAGGTGACATGGACATATTTAGGCTGATGGTTTATGTGCAAAAAGTTGAAAATGAGAATCTGAAAGACATAGAGGAGTACCGAAACAAGAAAGCAAAGACCGAGAATGAGTATGGCCAACAAAGCAAAGACCGAGAATGAGTATGGCCATCATCTGCTAGTGCACCTGTACTCAAATATCGAGGTGAGTATCGTGGCCAGAATTCGCAGCACTTCAAGGATAGACCGACTCAGTCTCAAGGTAGTGTGGCGCAAGGAGGAAGTAGGGATCATGCATGTACTAAGTGTGGTAAACACTACCCAGGAAATCGTCGTGATGGCCAGACAGACTATTGCAAGTGTGGTTAAGAGGGTCACTTTATGAGAGAGTGCCCCAAGGACAAGCAGGCTGGTGCAAAATTTGGGCAATAGAGTCCAATCTTCATCAGTTGCTCCGCCAAATAGGGTTGCACCTAGAGGAGCCACTTCTGGTACAGGTGGAGGGGCAAAGTGCCTCTCTGCAATCACTAGCGGCCTAAAGCAAGACAACTCTCCAGATGTTGTCACGGGTATGATCAAAGTCTTTATTTTTTATGTTTTTGCTTTATTAGACCCAAGAGCAAGTTTATCCTTTGAAACTCCTTATGTAGCAATTCAGTTTAAAATTCTTCCTGAAAAGCTTTGTGAACCCTTCTATGTATTTATGCCTGTTGGGGAGTCTATTTTAGCGGAAAGAGTCTATCGTGATTGTCAAGTTTCCATCAAATACAAGAACACCATGACTGATCTAGTAGAAATGGACATGGTAGACTTTGATATCATTCAAGGTATGGACTGGATCCATGCTTGTTATACATCAATAGATTGTAGAACTTGAGTTGTCAAGTTTCAAATTCCAAACGAGTCAGTCATAGAGTGGACTAGTAGTTCAGCAGTGCCTAAGGGTCATTTCATTTTGTACCTTAAGGCGAGGTAGTTAGTTTCTAAGGGATGTATCTATCACTTAGTCCGAGTTAATGACTTAAGTGTTGAGGTACCTTTCCTTCAGTCAGTTTCTACAGTAATTGAGTTTCAAGAAGTCTTTCCTAATGACCTACCTGGAGTCCCTCCCGAAAGAGAGATAAAGTTTGACATAGACGTCGTCCCATATACTTGTCCTATCTCTATTCCGCCATACAGAATGACACCAGCAGAGTGAAAAGAGCTAATAAAGAAATTGAAAGATTTGTTGGACAAAGGTTTCATTCGGCCAAGTCTCTCACCTTGGGGCGCTCCGGTCTTGTTTGTTAGGAAGAAGGATGGGTCTCGTAGAATGTGTATAGACTACCGTAAGTTGAATAAAGTTACCATCAAGAATAAATATCCTCTTCCAAGGATAGATGATCTTTTCGATCAACTTCAGGGTGTTTTTTTCTTTACCAAGATTGACCTCACATCAGGCTATTATCAGTTGAAAGTAAGGGAATGTGAAATTCCCATGAAAACTTTTAGAACAAGGTATGGTCATGATTAATTTCGGGTTATGTCCTTTGGTTTGACAAATGCACCTATGGCGTTCATGGATCTTATAAACAGAGTCTTCAAACCTTATTTAGATCAGTTTGTCATTGTCTTCATTGATGACATAATGATTTATTCAAGGAATGAAGAACATCATGCTAGTCACCTGAGGATTGTTCTTCAGACTTTGAGATATTAAAGAACTATATTCCAAGTTCTCCAAGTTGAGTTTTGGCTTAAGTGTGTGGAATTCTTAGGCCACATTGTTTTTTGTGAAGGTATTAGAGTTTACACTCAAACGATTGTGGCAGTTCAGAGTTGGCCTAGACCCATATCTCGAACAAATATAAATAGTTTCTTGGGCTTGGCTGGCTAGTATAGGAGATTTGCTGAAGGATTGTCATTTATATCTTCTCCTTTGACCAAGTTAACTTAGAAGACAATTAAGCTTCAACGGTCTGAAGCTTGTGAAAAAAATTTCAGGAGCTGAAAAAGAGATTGACTATTGCTCCGGTTTTGATCTTTCCAGAGGGTACTCAAGTGTTCGTGGTGTACTGTGATGCATAAAGAGTTGTGTTGGGCTGTGTGTTAATGCAGAGTGACAAGGTTATAGCTTATGCTTCTAGACAGGTGAAGAATCATGAGAAGAATTATCCAACTCATGACTTAGAATTGGTTGCAGTAGTGTTTGTTTTGAAGATATGGCGTCAGTATTTGTATGGTGCTCATGTGCATATATTCACTGATCATAAGAGCCTTCAGTATGTGTTCACTTAGAAAGAGCTCAACCTTAGATAGAGGGGGTGGTTGGAATTACTCAAGGATTATGACATTAGTATTCATTACCACCCATGTAAGGCAAATGTGGATGCTGATGCCTTATCCCATGTCGAGGAAGAAAAAAGAGAGTTAGCAAAAGATGTGCACAGACTTGTAAGTTTGGCAGTCAGGCTTATGGATTCCACCGAAGGAGGCATAACGGTGATAAATGGGGCTGAATCATTATATGTGTCAGAGGTGAAAGAGAAGAAAGATCAAGACCCTATTTTCCTTGATTTGAAGGCAAGTGTCCATAACCAAAGAGTATTGGATTTCGAGTAAGGGGGAGATGGTGTGCTGAAGTATCAAGGTAGATTATGTGTACCTAAAGTGAATGGACTCCAAGAGATAGTCATGGAGGAGACTCATAGCTCCAGATATTCCATTCATCTGGGTTCCACCAAAATGTACCGTGATTTGAAAGAGGTGTATTAGTGGGAAGACATGAAGAAAGATACTATTGAGTTTGTTGGCAAGTGTTCAAATTGTCAGCAAGTGAAAGTGGAACACCAAAAGCATGGAGGTTTAGCTAAGAATATAGAACTTCATGAATGGAAGTGGGAGATGATTAATATGGACTTCATCACAGGCTTGGCAAGGTCGCGAAGGCAACATGATTCCATTTGGGTGATTAGCAATAGAATGACAAAGTCAACCCATTTCTTGCCGGTAAATACTACCTATTTGGCCGAAGATTATCCTAAGTTGTAACTTCAAGAAGTGGTAAGACTTCATGGAGTTCCAGTATCCATTATTTCAGATAGAGGTGGATAATTTACTATGCGATTCTGGAAATCTTTCCAGAAAGGTTTGGGTTCAGAGGTGAACTTGAGTATTGCTTTTCATTCTCAAACAGATGGACAAGCAGAGCGTACTATCCAGACCTTATAAGATATGTTGAGAGATTGTGTGATCGACTTCAAGGGAAATTGGAATGATCACCTACCTCTCATTGAGTTCGCGTATAACAATAGTTATCATTCGAGTATCCAAATGGCTCTATATGAAGCTCTTTATGGGAGAAGATGCAGATCTCCTATTGGGTGGTTCGAAGTTGGTGAAGCAGGGTTGATAGGACCAGATATAGTTCACCAAGCTATGGATAAGGTAAAAGTGATTCAATAAAGTTTGAAGACGACATAGAGTTGCCAAAATTCCTACACAGATGTTAGCAGAAGACCATTAGAGTTTGAGGTAGATGATTGGGTGTATCTTAAGGTTTCACCTATGAATGGAGTTATGATATGGTAAGAAGGGGAAACTTAGAGCCCGATATATTAGTCCTTACAGAATCTCCTAGAGTGGGTAATGTAGCTTATGAGCAGGAGCTACCCCAAGAGTTTGAAGCAGTTCATCTTGTATTCCATATTTCTAAGCAGTTCATCTTAAATTCCATATTTCTATGTTGAAGAAGAGCTTGGGTGACCCTTCATTGATAGTAACAACAGATAATGTTGAAATTAAGGATAACCTATCTTATTAAGAAATTCCAGTCAAGATTTTGAATCATCAAGTTCACAAATTTGGGACAAAGAAAGTTGCTTTAGTCAAGGTCCTTTGGCTAATTCATTAAAGAAGTGATTTGGGAAGCTGATAAGGATATGAAGAAGAGATATGCACATCTCTTTGAATTTGGAGAGAATGTAGATCAAGGTAATAAATTCTCTTCTTATCTCTTTATAAGGTTGTGTATAAGCAAGTTATTACTTGCTTTTGTTTGTTGAGTGCTACAATGATGTTACCCTTAGCTTAGTGAAAAAATTCTTATTCGAGGAAGAATATTCCCAAGGGTGAGATATTGTAACATCTCGTAATCAAAATTAACTAATAATAAGCTAAGAAACAATGAATAATTAGTTTTGAAAATAAGTAAGGCAATCTGGAAAACTTCCAGATTTCAAATGTGAGTTTTTGGTAATTTTCAAATGATCATAACTTCCATTTCAAGAGAAGTTTGGATGATTTCTTTATATGTACGGAAATCTCTTGGGAAGATCTTTCCAATGAAGCCACGTTTGCTAAATTCCAAGTTCGTATAAGGAAGATATGACCTTTTGTAGTTGAGCTGTTAGAAAGGGGAAAGTCCAAATTTAAATTTGTTAAGGGTATTTTGGTCTTTCCCTAAATAAACTATTAATTATGTTTTTGGGGTAATAAGTTTGAGGCCTAAACTGATCCCAATCAGCTTACACATTTAGAAAATAAGTTAGGGCTTTGAAAGAAAGGAGTAAAGAGGAGAAGGAAGTAGAAGACGCAAGAAGGCCAAGAATTCGTTGCGTGGATGTCATCGGGGGTGATCCCTAACAGGTATGTGAGATATTATGTGTTGGGTTACTTCACCCACACATCAATTTATTAAATTTAGCAAATTTATGGGTTATTTCATGTTAGAAGTCAAGATCTTGAAGGAAAGTTATGTTTTCTTATTGATTGGATTGTTCGCTGCCATTGTTGGTGACATTCTTGTTTCTTTGAGTTATTTTGAGTTGCATTTAGTAATGTTTGATAGTACTAAGGGTTCCCAGCGTTTAGTGAAAGAACAAGGAAGTTTTGGAGAGATTGAAGCTGCAAAAACGAGTTGAAAAAGTCGTCAAACACACCTCGGTAGGGGCGGGAAAGGCGCACCTGCAGTACACTAAAAATGTCCTCAGTGAAACAAGGCCTGGCGCAGCGCGCCAGCAGTGCGCCCAACCTGGTGTTTTTCGTCCAGTTTTTGTAGTTTAGCCTTTTAAAGTCCTTCAAAGTCACATTACCATCTTCCAGTGATTCTAATTACATCAAATGATTTCTAAACACCTAGAAATCATCCAAGAACTCAAATCATGATCCTTGAATCCATAATTCAAATTCAAGGGAAGTTAGGATCAAAGTCAAGAAAGTAAGAAGTCAAGTCTAAAGTTATGAAGTGAGTAAAAGGAAAGTTTTCAAATTTCTCAGAGTCTTACTTAAACGTTTTAACTTCGTTTTAAGGCTCAATTTCAAGTTAAAAAAAAGAGTAAAAGGTGAGTTCTTTTGTCAAAAAGGTATAACAAAACTAAGTATTCCCTAAAAGTTAAAGGTTCAAGTTAAGTAAAGAGCAAGAGTTGAGTTCATTTCTCTAAAGTTATAAAGGGGACTAAGTACTCCCTAAAGGTTGTTAAATGTTTCACATTTAAGTTAAAAAGGAAACTAAGAAGTTTCAAAGAGTTTTGAACTAAAAGAGGGGAACATTGTTTCCAAAAGGAGTTTTTTAAAGCTAAAGGGTTCAGTAAATTATCCCAACCCAAAGGAATGAAGTTTTATTTAAACTATGAGCTAAAGTATGTTTTGGGAGTAGTATTGAGCAACGATGTGGGGATGAGAATTCAGATAACTCAAGTCCCCATGTAAGCCATGTAGCCATCATGGGTATTAACGTGTGATACTTTTTAGATGATCACGTAAGGTTAGCCAGTGGATCCACTAGGTAGAGGATGTTTTATGCGATGACAAAGTATATGACAGTTTTGGTAGCGTGGGCAAGCCATTGTATCACCACTTAGGCTCATAGTGGTGGTTGGCGGTTAGAGAAACTTCCACAAAAACTTTCATATGTAAGTAAAGTTGAGTTTATTATTTTTTGTATCTTTAATGAATCAAGAATTGCACAATTTTAACAGTTTTTATATTTATATATTGCATATGTTCGTAATGCTTTACATTGAGTTGTTATATTATGAGTTGAACAGAGCAAAGGTAAGTTCCTCCTTACTTAATTTCAAGATTTATAGTTGTACTTAGCATTCCAACTCGTATACTTGTACATTCAATGTACTGATGCCAGTTAGTCTGCATCATTTTATGATGCAAACGCAGGTAACCAGGATCAGCACGCGGTGCTTCGTCGATCCAGCTGCAGGTAACCAGGATGAAGTAAACTGAAATTAATCACAATTTCAATATTATCCATGATTTTAATTGTATAAACAAATCTCATTTCGGCTATCTTGAATACTGATTTTGAAAAAAGTAGTACACATAAAGCTCAATGAGCTCAAAATTGAACACCAAAATAAGCACATCACTCAACTTAAACATGTTTCAATTTCTATCGCTAAAGAAGCCACTAAAAATAGATTTAGAATTTTTGTTTATAAGAAATTTTATCCTATTTCAAGTTTACCTCTAAAGCAACATTTTCTAATGATGATGAGAGTAATCTCCCACAATATATGTTGGCAGGTCGACTATCAATACATATATCAAACTTAATTAATTAAAATATATGGTATATTGTGTTGTGCGAAGAGATAGGAAAAAAAATCAGCTTAATTTTATGTGAATTTGGACGACAACTTATGAACATAGAAAATGTAATTTTATTAATTAACTTAGTCATTTATTGAGTACTAAATATGTCATTCTTTTCATACTAGAAAATATAAAATTATCTACATAATTTTTCAGTAATCCCTGGTTAATCCATAACTAAATAGTTTATAGCTAGTCTTGTAAAAACTCTGATCGAATTAATTCCATATATGAATTTACAAAGCAAGTACTTGATAATGCAGAAACAGAAAGTAGATGACAATTAATATCTGGAGTACTCCAAAAATCATGAATTACTTCAATAAAGTACAAAGTTTTGGTTTAGTAACTAATTTCAAATGGCATTTGATCATGCAATGCAGCCCTAGTAAGCAAACAACTCAATCTTCCTCCCATCTATATTATCTACAAACTAATTTGCCTATTTCCCCTCACCGCCAGACTAGCTTCCTAGATAACTCCCCTTCAATTGATTTCTCTCTATCTTAAGGCTTCTAACAACAACAAGAACTTTGTTGTGAAATATCTCGAGTGTACGGATAACTTTGCAGCTAGATCTAATGGATATGTACTTGATGGTGTTGGTGAATTTCTCCTACTAGTGCACGTGAAACCCTTGAATCCTCCATATGCGTTGCTGGTCATTGCCATCTAAATTTTCATAGAAAAGTTGAGGTGGAGTTAGAGGATGACTAGAGAGTCCTATCATTTTTATTAATCATACTAGCCACGATACTTGTTGAAATCACAAAGATCAATCATACTTTTTTTTCAACACATATATCTCTCACTTGTTGATTTGATTTTTTTATAGGTCAAATGTGATTATTCAGATCATCATGTGTAGAAATATGAGCTCTCTTTTTAAGGTAATCTTTAAATTTTATAATTACCACCAACTTAAATATTATAGAACTACACATCTAAGGCAAAATTTTGTTCACTAAACAAAAAGAGAAGAAATATTGATTGTTTTTTGTTTCTTTCTTACTTAAAAGGTCAAAGGAATTTTGAGATCTATAATTTAAAATTTTATATATTTTTTGTGTCTTTCTTACTTAAAAGGTCAAAGGAATTTTGAGATCTATGATTTAAAATTTTATATAGGTGATTAATTATATCTTCTAATATAATAACAGGTACTCCCCTTGTTATCATGGATGATCTACCACCACTACCACAATACACAGTGAGAACTAAGGCGCGACTTTGTGAAACGTTTGAGAAAAACAACATTGATGTGGAGACAAAGATGGAGATGGATGGAAAAGAGATAAAAGTGAGGAAGTCGAAAAGAAAGAACAATGGTTGTTTGTCTTCTTCATTGAGAATAAGGTTGGATCCTTACCAAAGAGAGAGGATTCAATTTTTGCAAACGAGATCATGTGATGGAAATGGAAAAAGAACCATGAACAAATTATCCCCTTTTGTGATCAAATTGGCATCACTCCCAAATTCTTGAAGAATTGGATTAACAACACCAGACGCAGAATTAGGCCCTTAGAAAAAATGTGCATCTAAGGAATAAGGATTAGTTGCTTATAATAATAAGTCTTTATGTGTTCTCTACTTGTTTAATATTTTGGTTTCTTTTTTCTCATGTGTTTGATTCATATAATTTAATAATGTAAAGCATTGAGTTTCTTATTTTAATTTATTTTTTTACTTTTTTATTATTTATTATTTTACAATATTTTATGTCTTAATTTCCACGTGATATCACATGTTTCAAATAGTAAAAAAAGACAGATTTTTTTCTTAAGTTGTCCGGACAAATCAATTACACGTTTAAATTAACATGATGAGTATTTATATGTCACACATTTTTACTATTTAAGGCAAAATTATTTATTTATTAAAACTAACATGACAAAAAAAATATAAACATATGTCTCAAAAAAAAATCAAAATAATCAAAATTTTTCTTATGCCCCACCCTCTACATGTCTTCTCTCACTCTACCCTCCTCCTCTACTCACACCGCACTCACTAGCCTCTTCTTCTTTATTCTTTAATTTTCGTAACAATTCTTTATTTTTCATCACAACTTTAAAGCACAATTTCTTTTTCACTCGAAATCAGGTTAATTTTGTATAAGATTAATCTAAATAAATGAAAAAATAATAATAATTCAATCGAAAAAAGGGCCTAAAATACCCTCAAAGTATACTAAATGATATAAAATTACCCTTCATCCACCTATTGGCTCCAAAATACCCTTCCCACCTACCTATTGGCTCCAAAATACCCTTGTCATCCACCTTTTGGTTCAAAATTGACCACTTATTTAATCGTTTTAAATTTAAACTATTTAAATATTTTTTAAAATACGTGGTGCTAAACTATTTGTTAGAGTTTAACTTATTATTATAATTTATAAATCAATCCACTACTCACCCATTATTAATTAAACCCCTACAAATTAATAAATCCGTCACATTATTAATGCAACCACAGAAAAGCTACTGTCAATCGAGTATTTTTAAAAATTTGTGGTAAAAATATTTATAGAAGTAAATTATTATACATTCAAGCTTCTAAACAAAAATTACCGATAAACTTAAGAGTCTGACTATGTTCATCTTAATTATTCTTACGTCTTAATTATGTGATATTATTTCCTAGGTAAATTTTTTTCAAACTAATATATTAAAGGTTATAAAACAAATCATAAATATTTATAAAATTATAATTAAAAAATGCATGAATCAATTCGGGACGTATTACTTCTTTACCTTTAATCTTAAATTTCTAATTAAATCTTGAAAGAGAATTCTATTGAAAGTGTCCTCCTAAATAAGTGGTTCAACTTAAGTTTAGTTGGGGCTTCGATTCGGACTCGAATAATTTAGGATGTCATTTTTCAGTAATCTATAATTTCATCATGTTTTGGTAGTGTTTATGGCGATTTTGAAATTATAATTGGATGATTAATTGGGTGGGGTTTAGTTAGTAATGAGTGAGTAGTGGGTTCGTTTAGGAATTATATTAATAAATTAAACTATAACCAATAGTTGAACACCAAGTATTTAAAAAAATATTTAAAGAGTTCAATTTTTTAAAAAAATAAATAAGTGGTCAATTTTGAACCCAAGGGTGGATTGACAAGGATATTTTGCAGCCAATAGATAGATGAGAAGGGCATTTTGGAGCCAATACGTGGATGGAGGGTAATTTTGTACCATTTTGGAGCCAGTATGTTTTGAAGCTTGAAAATTTTGAAGCTATGATGTTTAGACAAACAAAACCTAGACGATGATGGAGAGGGTGTGGTCCTATCAACATCATGTCAGAATTTTTATTAGGGATCGTCAAAGGCAATAAATCACTTTTGAAAGACCTCCATCCGGCTCCGCCACCATTTCGTGAATCTTCAAGTGTTTTTAGAAAATAAAGACGCATATTTAAATTCAGTGCAAGCTTTGCTTTCCTCCATTTTGAATTTTGATATTCTTCAAAGAAGAAGAAGTCTACCTAGATGAAATTCATAACAAATTGAATTTTATTTTTCAATGAAGTTGATGAAAAATTCAAGATTCTTTATATTAAAAACATTTGGTGCTCTCTTCGTGGGTTCTTAGTAACTTCTTATTTTAAGTTGTAACGTTTAATTATCTTTGAACACAACAACAATTCAATATAGTATATCTTTTTTTATGATTTGCGGAAAATGCACAAGTACCCCCTCAACCTATGTCCGAAATCACAGAGGCACACTTATACTATACTAAGGTCCTATTACTCCCCTGAACTTTTTTATAAGTAATTTTCTACCCGTTTTCCGCCTACACGGCACTAGCTTGAAAAATAATTCAACCAGCGTTGGGCCCACAAGATAGTGCCACGTAGCCCGAAAAGGGGTAGAAAATTATTAATAAAATAAGTTAAGTGGGGTAATAGGACCTTAGTATAGTATAATTGTGTCTCTGAGATTTCAGGCATAGGTTGAGGAGGTAATTGTGCATTATCCCTATGATTTGAAAAAAATTGAATTTTGTTAAAGGAGTCCAATCTTTTTCTTCTTTTTTTCTTTTTCTTTTTTTGATTTTGTTAAAGAAATTTTACAGTTTTTTTATTTGGTGGTGGTGATAATTATATGGTTTTTGTTTTGCTTGGTGATAGGTGGCAAAAATTAAAAAAGAAAACAAATATGATAAAGAAGGAAACATGAATATTGATAATAGTGTGATGATAATATTTGATGGTGTATACAAAGAAGGAAAATCTTATTGCTAAGATGAATATATCCCAACTTTGATTTCAATTTGTTACTTTCAAACCTTAGTTAAATATGATAAATTAATGATTATAAGACAATTATTTAATGGTGATAATATAATTATCGTCATCTTATATTTGAGCCACAATAATAAATATGAGTATTTATATTTAATACTCTATGCAAAAATTATTAAATGTTTTAGCTATTCTAGATGCAATAACATTAACTCAATTATCACTATATATTTTTGTAGCTATAAATCTTTTTGCTAAAATGAAAACTTTGTTGCCACTACATATCTATTTCGTTAAAGTGGTTATTTATACTGAAACCCACAAATTCAATTGCTTAAGTCATAAATAATTTTTTCCGACAAGCATTTTTTAAAATAAAAGTAAATTCCAAATTTTTCTATATATTTTGAACAATGTATGATGACCTATTATATTTAAGTTTGTTTGTCCTATATCGTAATAGGTGAATATTTTTCTTGCTATTACTTTTACAAATAAACACAAAGTAGTAGTTTGATGTATCTTTAATTGTATTATATTCAAGTTTAGCTTAGTAAATAATTAGACTTGTGTGTAGCAGTGTTTGGTATGATTAACTAAATAAAAGATAAGTTTTGTTTAAGAATTTAAACTATTAAATGACATATTCACTAATTGCAGTACAAGAAAATTATCCATAAAAATGAATAAATAAAAAAATAAACTTTTATTTATAATATATATTTAAATCATATCAGTAAATGTAATATATGATTAATTAGTACCACATTGAATTAAGTTAATAAATCAATATACATACCACATTAAATTAAATATTTTCACATGGAAGATTCGGTTATGCATTGTGAAATCATGATTGATATTGAAATAGTCTAAGTTGCCTCGTCGATAAATCACTTATCATTTTTTTATAAATAAATATTTTGTGATTACAAATTTTCAAATCTTCATGATTTTATATTGATTTAATGGTCAATAGTATAGTAGTAGTAGTTAGTTATTCTTTAATATAGTTTTATCACATGATAGAATAATCTCTTCACGCAAAACATGAGTCTGTTTTTGCAAAATTCAAAATGATGGTTTACAAAATATAAACTTATAGGTTAAGTTTTAACATATTTTTAAAAATGAAATCATGACTTGAAACTCGAGACATCATATTGTATATCCAAACACAAGCTTAGAATAAAGGGTCGTACGAGAAATATAATTTCACCTCTAATTTGAATACTCATTTTTATCTACTAACCATTTATTTCATATGTAAACAAAATATATGATTCATATCATTATTTTAAAATCTTTTATAGCTTATATAATGATTATTTTTGCCGATATAAAATTTATCATTACTTAAAATCCATTCATACTCTATAATTTACATTAAAAAAAATTCGTTATCTTTTATCAAATTTATATACCAACCAAATTGACAAACAAATGACTCAAATTAACAATGATCATTCGGCTTCTCGATAATAAAATCAAGAAATGCAAGTTCAACATGAGAAGAATGTGTATAGTATGTAGGAGAATTACATTAAATACTAGACACTACCACCTACGCTGTGTTTTTATACATAATTAAATTTTTATTAATAAATATTTTAATATATTAGAATAGATTTGTGATAGTATATCATGTGATTTTATAATTGCTTAATTTTTAATATTGTATAAAATCACATGATCTACTATCACAAAGCTATTCTAAAATCACATGATATACTATCACAAAGCAATTCTAATATATTAGAATAGCTTAATAAAATTAAGCAAGTTCAGAAAGTGTGTAAAATAAGCAAATTTTTCTTAATAAAATTACAAAAGTTTGTATACACCAATTTTTCATCCTTTCATGGCTCGAGTTATGCCAGTTCAGTAATTAGGCCTGTTTTTTTAGTATTATCGAAGATCTAATAAATCTTCAACCAATGAGAATGTTCTTTGTGTTCCTTGTTGGCATCATTACTAAGAATGAATATGAACTAAGATGACAATCTTTATTTTATTAGCATAAACTTATGGCAATAAATTTCTATTATGTTTTTTTTATATTTGACCAGAGAAGGAAGACTTTAAATTGAATTTATTTTAATGAAGTGTGTAAATTCTTATTTTCATATGGTTATCTCGAAGCTTGATGAAATAGAATTGTGATTTTTTTGATTAATTGTTTTTTGCAATATTACAGTAAGAAAAAGAGAGTAAATATGTACATTTGACTGTGAAACGCTTATATCATATTGTTTATTAACTTTGTCTTCTATTCATTAATTTTTTATTTATTGCAAAAAATACCTTATAATTCAAATACTTGACAACGTATAAATTTCATATTCTAATCTTGTGAGTTAGTTGTTTAATCATTTTCACATTAAAGCCATGCTTTTGTTTCTTCAACTGAATAATAATAATAGTTAAATAGCATATTCATCTTTTGTTAACTTAATTAGATTTTTATTTAAAAACAAACAAAAAAATATCAACTTTTTTAATAAAAAAATTAATGTCGAGTAAATTAAATACATCAAAAAACTTATTAGGTGAGATATTTCAATTTTTTTACAACCTTTCTTGGATTATTAAAAAAACGCACGCATAATGTATTTAAGAAACTAAATTACAATACATTAATATACAATTCTTTTGTTGACAAAACACATTTTAAATTTGTAAAACATAAGAGTTTAAATATTCAATTTATTTTATTAAAAGAATGAGTATTTAATTTTGATTGATACGTTATAATGTAATGACCCAAAAGTTCATTTTGAAAATTTTGAATATTTATTTAACTTGAATTAATATGTTGATGAGTAATTGCACATAAATGACTTAATCAATAGTAAATGAGCTAAAGTGGTTATTTATTAAAGACTCTTTACCACTAAATCCATATGTTTACATTCATATTCTATTCAAATAGAGCGAAACATCACGGTGATTCGAAAAATAATCAATTGAATCAATTTTAAAAGAATTTAAAGAATAATGAATTTTCAAACGAATTTAAACAATAAACAAATTTTAAAAGGAGTCACTTAAGGAAAAACTAGGAAATCAATATGTGAATTACGAAACCATTAGATTTTAGGCAAAGGTTCGAGTTATTTCGGAGGGAAGATATTAGGCACCCTTCGAAATCCACAAATGTGTGTCCCTGAATTCAATTTTTTTTAAAATTTAGGAGGAAATAAAAGTAACATACAAGTTCAATCAATATGCAATGTACACAAAAAAAAATGTAAAAATCGGCCTAATGTTTGTCTAACGTCAATAATATACACAACAATAAATATAAAATACATTGAACTCCATTGGAATAGCTTTGATGAGAAGCAACTCTGGGGTACCTTAGTAAAAGAGTTGGTGATAAATAAATACGAATAAAAAAATAAATGAAATAAATAACTGAAAATAAAATCCTTCTTATTGACATGAAAGGCCTTGAAAATCGACGGTAATTTCTTCATCAGCCAATTTAAATTAATAAAATATATAAACTTAAATTGAATTTCCGTCTTTTACAATATGAAGACCTTAAAAATCGACAGAGATATTTTCTCATTGGCCAATTTAAAATTAAGGAATATATTCAACTATATAATATAAATAAGGAACAAGAATAACTAAGCATCACTTCAAAACAATAAACAGTGGATATAAAGATGGCAGCCAATGATAAATGAGATTAGTGCACATCAATTGCAACATAACAGAGCATCACACTAATTTTCCTAATATAAACGCTAAACAATAAAAATATACGAGGACAAGGTAAATAATTTGCCGGAAGAATTTCACAAAATATGTAGAATTAATCTAAACAACTTATGAATAGTAATTTATTAATAAAAGTGAAGCAATTAAGAGTAAATAAAACAACCGTAGAATTTATAGTCATCATAGAACCCAAAACAACTAAATAAATAAATAACATGGCGTGACATCTAAAATGGCTAATCACTAAAAAAACTAAAATATATTAGAGAATCATGGAAAGGTTCAAAAAAATATGAAGAAGAGCTACCTCAAACATGCATCTAACAATAAAATAATATGTAAAATCATTAGTCAATTTTTATGCTTTTTTAAATCAATTAGGAACAAATGAAATATAAAACATTTAAAGCAACAAAAGAAAGAGGAAGTAACGTCAGTAATGAACAATGGCAACATCAACAAATATTTAAAAACAAGAAAAAATTATAGCAAAAAAATCGTCTGTAAAATAAATTATATTATACCCTAAATAAATTGAGTAATGAAAAACATGAACAAATATTTAAAAACAAGAAAAAATTATAGCTAAACATTGTCTGTAAAATAAATTATATTATATCCTAAATAAATTGAGTAATGACAAACATTTGAACAATAACAAGCACAAAAATAGAGTTACTTGGAAAAGTAGCTTCCATAATTAAATATTTAGGCATCCAAAAAATAATAGAATTATAACTAAAGATCATTTTTAAAAAATAGAGTTATAACTAAATCTAATTTTTTTTAAAAGAATTATAACTAAAGCTTAACCAACAAAACATCTAATGGAGTTCACTGAATATGACATTCTTCCGGGCCAGATCTAAAATAATACTAACAAATAATAAACCATTTAGTAGCAAATAACAAGAAATAAAAGATAATCACAGTCTAAAATGCAACTCAATAGTACAAAAGAAAGAAGAAAGAAGGAAAACAAATCATCAAGCTTTGAATTATTTAGCCGTAAAACATTAAAAAGAGAAATGGGAAAGAGAGTACATACACTGATTATGGTGTCATGGTTGTTTAGATCTTTCTACTCGCTAGGTTTGCCAGAAACGTAAATTTGATTAGATCTGGTCGTCCTCACAGTGGTCACTGCTTGTTGTTTCTACGTCGAAAGGAAGTGGGGAATGGGGGTGTTGGGGCGAGACCTGGATGGTGTTTGGACGATTTTGTTGGCTGTTCAGCTACTTCTTTGATGGTTGTTTAAGTTGTTGTTTCGTCGCAGCCACAAGGAAAAAGGACGGCTTGAGTGTTTTGGGTAGTTTGGTTAGCTATTTGGGGTCGGGTATTTAATCGAAAATGGCCGAAATTGAAGTGGTTGTTGTGGGTAGAGCAATGGTTGTTTGAGCTAGTTTCTACTCATCTTTGGCTAGCGGTTTTGGTTTTCAAAGAAAGAGAGGAGAAGATGAAAAAAAAAAGGGTTGCTGGTTTATCTCTGGTGGTGGAAGACTAATCGAAAAAAGAAAAGAGATGGCATTGGGGTTTTGGGAGTGGTCGATGTTCACTGGTAGGAAACAATGAGGTTTTGGGTTGTTTGACAGAGAAGAGAAGAGGGTTTTGAGTGGTGGTAGTTCGCCGGATTTCGACATACTCATCGAAAAAAATTAAAGTCTGAAAATTTACCCTAAAATCTAATATGGAAAAGCATCAAAATTATCCTTTAACTATTTGAAATAGAGCACATATACCCTTCAACTACGTTTTGGTTCAAAATTACCCTTCATGTCTTACTATGGGATCACTTCTACTCTTCCATTTAACGGAATAAGATGTGATATTCAAAGTTTTAATTATGATGTCACGTAGAAGTCCAACTAATCACACCCATCCTACCCAAAAGATTCAATCTTCCCCCTTCACTTCCACCATCAACTCTATAAAACTCCGTATTATCAATAATAACGCTGCTAATAGATAAATTGTCATAGATGAAATTAACAATTAGAGGCTTGTTCTGAGTAATGATCTGCAAAATCATAAACCTCTGGCATTTCTAGCAAGACTCCTAAATCGGTATCGTCGGAAAACAATATGGTGAGGGTAATCATAACAGAAATCATCAGGTTGTGAGAACAAAGCTATATCTGAAGGCGATAGAAACGGAAATAGAAGCAAAACTTTACAACTCTGATCGTTTGATGGTTCACGCAGTAGCAACAATAGTGAAATCGTCGTCTTTTCAATGCTCTGATTGTGTGATCAAGAAGAGATTTTTGGTCCAATACAACATCGATTCCATGAACAGTGAGATCCTGATTTTAACAAACCCAATTGAATTCTTTGTCCAAGAAATCGATATATTTCTAGTAGAACTTTTGAAGAAGAAAAGAAAATTTTTATTGAACAAAGTTGGGCTAATCTCAAAGCCATTGACATTGGATAAAAGGCTGAACCAAGTGAGAGGGGTTTTCGGACTGTGTTAACGAATGAGAAGAGAGGAAGGGTCTGGCGGGGATGTGCGAATTTCGAATGAGAAAACAAAGTCAGTTGGGGCTAAAATTGGGCCGGAGAAATTATAGTTTGTAGAGTTGATGGTGGAAGTGAAGGGGGAAGACTGAATCATTTGGGTAGGGTGGGTGTTATTAGGTGGGCTTCTACGTCGCATCATAATTATAACTTTGAATGCCACATCTTATTCCGTTAATACCACATCTTATTCCCTTAAATAGAATGGTAGAAGTGATCCCATAGTAAGACATGAAGGGTAATTTTGAATCAAAACATAGTTGAAGGGTATATGTGCTCTATTTCAAATAGTTAAAGGGTAGTTTTGATCCATTTCCGAATCTATTATTTATTCACCACCTCCTATTTTGGCCTGATCTAAACCTAAATTGAAAAAATGCAATGAGTCCAAATGTGTGGGCTTGGAATTGTGGCACAAAATTATCGGTGCAAATTTTATCCGTATTTGAATAATTTTTTTTTAGATTGTGCAAAATATTAAAGAAAAAACTTAATGAATGTAACTAACGATATTTAAAGATGCAAATTTTCAAAATTGACTAATAAGAAGTTCTAAATTATAATAAATAAGAATAATTATCGATAAATTTATTTAAAATTAAAAAAAATATTTTGAACTAAATAAATAATCACGAATTTTAAAAATGTTTGGCCAAAATTGATTGTCAACACCATGTATTAAAAATAAGTTAGTGAATTTTGTTAGTTTTAATAAATAATTTATTAAGAAAAGAAAGGAAGTCAGAAAATTTACTTAAGCGGACGCACGAGAGAAGAAAAAAAATCGATCTTCAGGTAACAATTAGTTGATTGTTTTATCGAATTGATTTTTGTGTCAACAGGGAATTTTGTATGAATTGAGAATTGGGTTTAACAGAGTCGTTAATGTTTTCTGATTTAGTGTGTGCGATTCGTGGGTCTTGGAATTATTGGAAGCAATCATTAGTTTTATTATTGTTATTATTAAATTAGTCTAGTGGTAGTCATAACAAATTAAAGGTGGCAGTGGTGATTATAAATTATCATTATTAAATTTGTAGTAACAGTGATAGTAAGGTGAAGGTGGCAGTGAGTGCAACGCTATGGTTATTATGTTTTTATTATTATTATTATTATTATTATTATTATTATTATTATTATTATTATTATTATATATTTTAGGTATCAATTGATAGTATAGGGAATTGAAGGTTGGTAATTGATAAGCTATGTTATGTGTTGTATGTTACGTTCTGGCGGCTTTAAGACTTGAGGGGACAAAAATAATGCTAACATTATAAGTATTATCATTATTGTAAGAATTTCTACATGATGTCAGTGATTATAGGTTAACCATAAGATGTGGATTAAGGGTTGGAATATAACATAATTGTGTTTTGGGGAAAAAATGGTGTTGGAATTGTTTTATTGGAAAAGTTGAAGCTTTACCCTATGCTTGAAACTTAAGAACTTGATTGTTTGTTTGAGTGAGTTTTTGGGTCAAGCTTAAAAATATAGAAATATGAGTTTTTTTTAGTTTCAAAACCTTATTGTGAATATCTTTGGAGTACATGTATTTTGTTCTCTTATCTTTTGTTTAGAGGTTTGCTTGTTGGGTACCATATGGTTTGATACTCACCCCTTGCTTCTACAAATTTTTGTAGGTTACGAGCCTGGATTTTCGTGATACCTTCCACTCTCTTCGTTTCTGAGGCTTCTTGTGGAGAATTTCTGAGGTAGTTGTTTATCATCTCAGCGAACCTTCCTATTCCTGTTTATGATTTTGTTTTTACTTGAAAGACAACGTCATTTTAGGCGTACATGTTTTATTTCAATTATAGTATTTACATTAGAGGCTTGTGCATGTGGCAACCAGATTTTCGAGATTTAATTAAGTTGAATAGTTATTAGACTTCTGTTTTATTTCCGCACTTAAATAGGTGATTGGATTTTAGGCTGACTTGTCTTTGTGGGATAAGACGACTGTCATCACGCCTATTTTCGGATCATGACACACATCCTCCACTATGTTTAATCAAGATTGAAATGTTGCTACCATCATCATACTTGAAAATGAAGTGATTCTATCACTGAAAACAAAGATTGATTTTCCTCAAAATTTCTAAGGTAAATCATTGAAAATTTAATACAAATAATGACATTAGTGAGGCAAAAATATATTAGATAAAAGAGAATTAATAAATAAAATCATAGATCTTGAAAAAAATTGAGAGAAATTAAAGAAAAGAATATTAACAATTCATGTTTCACACTTAATTGTTGTTATTTTATTAATCGTGTTTTTCTTAATTTATTCTTTTACATTTTTTGCTAGGTTTTTATAGAGGTCCTTTGATAGATTTAGAAAAAATAAAATGTTGTTAGGTTTCAGAAGACCTTAGTTAACTATAAATAATTGACTTTAAGACAATTATTTATCGATAATAGTATAATTATCGTTAGATAATATTTTAGGGACAATAATGATTATGAACATTTATAGGGAATACTCTATGTAAATATTGTTAAAGACTTTAGCTAGTTTCAATGCAACAATATTAACTCCATTATCACTATAAATTTTTGTGGCAATAAATATTGCCGCTAAAAATAAAATTTTACCACCACTAAATACATATTTTGGTAATTGATTGTATATGCCGAAATTCATAAATTGAATTGCTAAGTCATAATTATTTTTTTTCAAAATCTACTTTTAATATAGAAGTAGATTTCAAAATTTCCTCTATACTTTGAAAAGATGTGTGACAACCTATTATATTTAAGTTTATTTGTCGTGTATCCTAACAGATCAACATTTTTCTTACTATCATTAATAATGACAAAAATGTAGTCAAATGTATCCTAAATCGTTTTATTTCAAAGTTTAGTTTAGTAAAAAAATTAGACTTACTGGTAGTAGTGCGTGAGAGTGTGAAGAATAGATAAAAAGTAAGTTTTCTTTAACTGATTAAAATTTCAAATGAGATATCCACTCAATTCATATGGTATCACACGTAAAACTGTAACACTTCAAAAATCTAAGATGTGTTATAGAGCCTAACATAGGTGTCAAAAGGTTAAGACACCGTTTTAAGATCTATATTAATCTATATAAGTCATTTAGGAGGTTTAGAAAACAAAACGTTAAAAGAACGTCCATGACGTCCGAAAAGTAATTCAATGAGGTACTAGCCTGCCTTAGACTATTTGACTAGCTTATAGGAGTCATAAAATGATGAAAATTGGTGGAAGGGTGTTTAACATGTATTAGGGTTAATTTATAGTCGAAACGTCCGGGCATGACTCCCCAAGGACCAACCAAAGACATTGAGGAGGACTCTTGCGTTTGGGAACTGCCCAAGGCAGTGTGACCACGAGTTGCAGTCGACGATCCGTGTGTCAATAGACAGGGGCGTCGATTTCCTCGTTCTCTGACCAAAACAACGGACCAACATGACGGAGGGTCCTGTGGCCATCGTCCCAGAGACGGACAGTTGGTCGAGGTCTCGTCTATGAGGGGTCTATTTCCTGCACATTCTTAATTAGTTCCAATTAATTAACTAAGGGGTTAGGTCGTTAGTTGGGGGTTAAGGGGAGTCCAATTAAGTTAATTAACACTCATATAAAGACCCCAACCCCATTAGACTAACCTAAGCTCTCATAACTCAGAAACCTAAATTTTCTTCCTTCTCTCTTCTTTTTTCTCTCTAATTGAAGAAGTCCATGAAAGATCAAGCTAGGGGAGGGTTTAAGGCTGTAAAGGGACAAATTTATCCATAAATTATTCATCAAAAATTAAGCTATGAGATCTAATTTAACTTTGGGACTCCTTTTCCCAAAAGGTTCCTTCAAAGTGATTTCAAAAGTTGAGTTTTCATGTGGATCTTTCTCAATCTCGAAATTAATCTTGTCAATTATCTTGTTTATGATTTATTTTGGATATCTTGGATAGATTAACATGTATTCTAATTTAATTATGTTGTATCTTGATGGACTGGTCTAAATTGTAGAAGATGATCCATTCCCCTTAACCCTAGGTTATGATCTTAATATGAAATGTGTCATGTTGGTTGAATTGACTTTGTTATTGGTTAAATTGATACTAGATGATGTTATTGTATTAATGATGAACAATTTAAGATGAATTATAGTCCTATCATGCTAGTTCATGAGTAGTTCATCTAGGTTATAAAATATGTTGTGAATATGACCTAAGTCTCTTATCTTAAGTTATGAACTAGTGGTGAATTGTAATATAGTGATTCAATTGGCCTTGTTATCATATTGGTTATTGTTGTGTGATGATATTACTCCCCTATTGGGTTGAGTTAAGGGTATGAATTATGAAGGAGACTTAGTAAGTCTTGTGATCCCTTTTCTTTACTTCAATTTTGATTACTTGAGATTGAGTGATGATGTTGCATTGATGTATACCTTGTATTAGGATTGCTAGGGTTGACATGATATTGAATTGAAGTGTCTTGACAATGGTTGTGAGGTTGATTAAAATGTAAATGTTATAAGTATGGTGATGACTATCAATGTGTCTTATCATGAATGAATATGTAAATGTACTACCTCACTTATATGAATTGTAATGAAAGGACTATACTCATGAAATTCTTATTGAGTTATGATGATGATGGTTATACAAGGGCTAGACCCTATGACCTATAATAAGTTATGATGATTAATAAAGACATTTCAAAAAGGGACTTAGCTTAGCACCGAGTGAACTTGACAATGAGAGGTGTTGACATTCCATAGCAGAAGATTCACCCTATAGTTCCACATGAGGTATTGACTCCCCAATGAGGGATACTCACCCAATAGATTCCCATGAGAGGAGGCTCGAATTGCCAATTGGCATGTAGAGGGTTTATACCTATCTCTAAGTTCTTGAACTATGTTGCGCCCATAGGAAGACTAGCTAGTGGATATACCTAGAAAGCTACGTTTATGTTAGGTTCTACTTTGGCTGGTAGACCACCTTCCATCGGTGTAAGATTTTACAACACCGGATTTCGCACTCAGCTCTTGTGTTCTACGTCGGTTAAGACAAGTGTTCCCTAAACTAAAATGTAGTAATTAAGTACAAAACAAACTAGGGTGACTTGAGAGGTTTGACTTTGCCTAGGTGCGGGTATGGGACTCTACCTATGCCTTGCACTATTGTTCCTTGAAGGAAGGCTTAGAAGGTTGATATTATGTATGTATATGCTAATGAATGCAAATGATGATACTGTGAAGATCTTACATGTAAATTACATTATGTGGTGATGATTATTCTTATGAACATGTATTTGGTCTATATTGCTAAAGCACGATATTATGCATTCTTAAAAAGTTATGTTATGTGAAGTTGGATATTAGTGATGGTTCTTTTTGAGTTACTTGATTAAGTAGAGGTATGGGGCTTTGCTTGATCATTGCAATTGTTGACTTTATGAGGATCAATGAGTAGTTGTCTTGCTTTATTATGATATGATGAACTCTTATTCATGCTTGTGATTTTACTACTTGATGATAGGGTTATAATTGAATTGATTGCAAGTATATAGATATGCATGTTACTTGCTTTGACTTAATGATATGCTTTAATAATTGGTATGACTATCTTGAATATGCATAAGGCTTTCTAAAGGTAAAATGACATGTTTTAATAAAATGTCCCCTTTTTAGCATGATTTGATCTTATATGTGCATATTGTCTCATACTTAGTATAAGTGGTGTACTAACCCATTTTCTCCCCTTTCCCAACATTTTAGGTTCCGTTCATTGAAAGCTCTTTGAGACGACTTTGAAGAAGACTTGGAATTCCTCAATCATCCAAGTGGGTAGGTCCTCACTTTCCGAGGGCGATGTCAATATCGAGATTATGAAGTTGTTTTAGTCTAAAGACTCTTATGTTCTTTCTCTTTTCATTTGAATACGGATTGTATAGCCTATATGTGGCTTTTTTACATTGATGTATGGGCTATGCCCAAATTACTATAATCTTGTTAGATGGTTAGTAGATGAGATTCTCTTTAAAGACTATGTTATATCTTACATACACCTACGTGCAATAAAAGTAGAAGACTTGTAATCTTCATATACGAAGGGTCTATGTATATATTATGTGTATATAGAGGTCTATGTAAACCTCAATGTAGAAGTAATAAATTTTTTTAAATATTTCGCATTTATAATCTATGAATGTAATGATGTATGCTAAGATGCTAGTCTTAGTCCTCAAAGAGGACGCCACCGCCAGTTACGTCTATGGGGTGCTCCTTGAATGTGAAAAAAATGTCATTCATAAAAAAATAATAAATACTATCTAAAGTAAAGTAAAAACAAATGTATTCCCAATATATATATATATATATATATATATACACACACACACACACATCAAATCAGTAAATGTAATAGCCATGATCAATCAGTGTGGACTCAACTTCTAATTTGTTACTTTTAAATAATTTATTAAATTAACATGCATAATATATCAAAATAAATATTTTCAGGACCGATTTAAGCATGTGATATAAAATAATGATTTGATATCAGAATATTTTAAGGTGTCACATCGATAAATCACAGATCTCCATGTATTTTTTTTTTATAAATAAATGGTTTGTGATTACAAATTAATTTCAAATATACATAATTTTATAACATTCACTAGTCAACAACAATAGTAACTAGTTATTTTTTATTACCATACTTTTGCATAGTATAAATAACCTTTTCACACTCAGCATGAGTCTTTTCTTGCAAAATTAAAAATGATGATTTGTAAAATATAAACTATACATCAAGTACCGTTGCATTTTATAAAAAATAAAAATCACGATTTGAAATTTCAAATCAAACTTTTTTTTGTAGAATTTGATCTATAATCGCATGTTCAAATATTAATTTGAAATCAAGACATTATATCACATGTCCAAATACAAGCTTAGAATAAGATGGTTGTATGAGAAATATAGTTTCACCTCTAATTTGCCAATTCAATCTTAAGATATATCAGTAGAAGTCGGGTATTAAATCTTTTAAGAGGTAAAAGTTTGTCTGTACTAGCTAAATATTTACATCAGACTAATAGATGCATGACGTATTACCACAAATGAATATTTTCTCAACTGATCATCACACTAACATAACATATAATATATAATCAAAACTAGTATGAATGTTAGACGAAAGTTAGATTATTATTTTACCCTTATAAAAAATAAAAAATAATATAAAATTATCGAATTAAGTATATATTAAGTTAAAGATCCTAACAATTGACTCATATTTTAAAGAGAAAAGTATCGAAAATACACCTAAATTATCCTCTCTTTTTTTAGTTTCATCGAAAATACACCTAACTATCCTCTCTTTTTTTAGTTTCATACCTAAATTACTGAGAGTGTGAGGTTCATACATAAACTAGCACTTATTTGTTTGAGAAACACGGCTCAGTGATATGTGCAATATTCTCTCTGTTTTATTTGTAAAAATCTCGACACAAAGCATTTCACAAATTACCGACTCATTCACCAATTTTTTTTACTCCATCCTATTTAACCCTCTGCTCCTAAATTATTTATTTATTTATTTTTACGTTTTTCTCATTTTGTGTTAAATATGAATATATATTTTTAGAAAAAAAATCGTTTATCAAATATAACATATGAAAATTTATTTTTTAAAATTTTCTTGCGGCGGCACAGAAAACATATTTTTGATATGGGTATATAACACAAAACAAGAAAAAGAAAATGAAAGAGGAGAGTAAGGTAGAGTGGGTAGATTATTTTTAAAAAAAAATTATATCTAAGTATGTATTTGAAGAGGTGCGGGGGAAGATGG
>NC_028645.1:58446961-58448988 GCF_001406875.1 Solanum pennellii | reverse complement strand
GAGGGGGAGGGGGGGGGGGAAGGTGAGAAAAAGTGATGAAGTAGAGGGCAAGACAAAAATTTTACATTTTTTTAAGAATTTTTTTTGGGATGATAACTTTTAATCTTTAATATTAATTAATACATAGTTTATTTATTTGTTGCCGAGATAGAAAGTTTTTTCCTTGTTGAGTGGATGTGACAATTTGTTTAAGTCAAACAGAGAATAGTGTATTACACACACTATGATGAGATTTTTATAAAGAGAGAGATGTGATTTTTCAATTAATAAGTGATCATTTAGATATGAAACTCACACTCTAAATAATTTAAGTATAAAATTTAATTTTTATCCTTATATAGACAGAGACTTATCTAAATCATTCTTTTATATATATATATATATATATATATATATATTATTTATATCAGTATATATCTTTGTAAAAGTTATATAGTTTTTTTGAATGAAGAATAAAAACAAGATTCAACTACTACTAAATAATCTCATCATTAGATTATGTCAAACAGAAAATTAATAAATTATTAACAAAACACAAAATTTTTGGTACACACCATTAAAGAGAGCTTAAACTCAAACAAAAAATAAAATAAAAGCTTTCATTTTTAAGTCATAAAAACAAATCAACCAAACGACAAACTCTACACTTTTTTAATTTTTTATAATTATATGATAGTCGTAATATTTTATTTATTTGGTTTCAAATCAGTTATCTAACTTTATAACTCCATAAAAATTGATATAGAACACACGTCTTAGGAAATTATTTTTTTATTTTATCGTTTTGCAATACTTTGATCTTGTTTCTTTCACCTCACGTGTTATTTCACCTAGTGATGAATATACACTAGTTATTTTTTATCCACTGATCATTCGATTTGTGTCGGTTCCATATATTAGATGTCCTATTTTCTACTTTTATTCTTGACGTTGAAATCTTTAGTCAATGTGAATGTTCTTTGTGACCCTTGTTGGCGTTTTTTCGAAGGATGAATATGAACTAAGACGTATTTATTAGCATAAAGTTATGCTAATAAATTTATACTAGTTTTTAAATATTAGTAAAGAGAAGAAAAAAAGTAAAAGTTGAATTCCTTTTATGTTTTTTGTTTTGATGAATTGCGTAATTTATAATTTCTATCTAGTTATCTAGTTGTTTTATGAAATAAACCAGTAACTTGGGTAATTATTTGCTTCCTATAGTATCAAAAGAGAGTAAATACATACATTTGATTATAAAATAAATAGAACATATTGTTTATAAGTTTATTATATAGTCATTATATATATTTATTTATCATAAAAATATCTTACGAATTGAGCAAATTATTATATACTCACTCTTTTACCTTTTCCGCTCACTAGACTTGTTTCCTAGCTAACTCTCCTTTAATTAATTTATTTCGTTCCCATGGCTTCCAACTACAAGCATTTTGTTTTGAATTTTTGTCCGTAATTATTTGTCTACTTTTGAATGAACACATCTAGGAAAAAATAATGATTGGTATACTAAGTTTATCATTTTACCTCTATTAATTATGAAGTGTATGAATTAAAAATTGAGATAAATGTCAAAAACATACCAAAATTATTCCCTTCTTTGTTTCATAACTAAACTATGGAGAGTGTGAATTTCATACCTAATTTATCATTTATTATGGTGTGTTTGGTATGAAGGAAAATGTTTTCCTGGAAAACAAATAGATTTATGACTTATTTTCTCATGTTTGATTGGTAAGTAGAAAATATTATTAGGAAGTGATTTTTAGTGTTTGATTTATCAATGAAAAATATTTTTGAGAAATATCTTTTATTCTTACAAGAGTAGAAAATAAATTTTGAAACTAAAAATATTTTAACTGGCGGGGTAGGCTTTAAAAATACAAATTTAAAGTTGAAAATATCTTTTAAAAAATAAAATTATTTTTTTGGGTGGGGGTGGGGGCTGGTACGGGGCTGCCCCCGGTAGGGATGAAAAAATAAAAAATTGAAAATATTTTTTAAAAATAAAATAAAAAATTATTTTG